>NW_017386091.1:102317-190792 GCF_000237925.1 Schistosoma mansoni | reverse complement strand
CGTAGAGGATGTCACTAAATTCTCCAAACCTAAAAGAGGAGTTGACAAAACACTGCAAATTGAAAAACACCTAACGGATGTTGTTAAAAATCTTAAGAATAAGGGGATAATAACCCAAGATTTATACGATCACATACGCCCAGTGGGTTCAATCATCCCGCGCTTATATGGACTACTGAAAGTACATAAACCTGGTTTACCGTTACGACCTATTTCGAATATGTCGAGTTCACCATACCACCGAGTCGCCCAATGGTTAGCTGAAACATTGGAACCAGTTAGAAGGCAAGTATCTAAATATTCTATTCATGATACTTTTCAGTTTATTGATCGTATTAAGGACGTTAATACATCCGGAAAACACATGTTCTCGCTTGACGTTAACTATTTGTTTACTAGTGTACCGTTAACGGAAACGATATGCTATATATGTGAGTATATTGATTCTAACAACATAGATCTAGGTTTACCAACTGAACAATTGAAAGAACTATTGTTACGTTGTACCTTTAATGTCCAGTTCAGTTTCAACAATGAAATATATAGACAAAGAGATGGTATCGCAATGGGATTTCCATTGGGTCCAATTCTGGTAGACTGTTTCATGGCAAAACTAGAAAACGACCAACTCAGTTCAATGATCAATCGATTTCACCTATACGTAATGTAAATGGACGACACATTTGTCGTTTATGACGATGATATTGATTTAGACGATATCTTACACACCTGTAACTCATTCCACCCTTCCATAGAATTCACGTTAAAAAGGGATTGAGACCAATCAATCAATCCCTTTTCTCGATGTACGTCTGATGAGAAGTAATGGTTTTTTTAAAAAAAGATCCATCTTTGGAAAACAAACGTCGAATAGCCAGCTAACCAACTTCTATAGATGGGTTCCGTTAAGTAGAAACAGAAACCTCATTCATCCTTTATGTTATCGAATACATCGGATATGCAGTACGGATTGCAATAACGAAGAACTCACATTCCTCAAGAAAACCTTGGTGGAAAATGGCTACCCAGACCGTTTCATAGAGAAGAATATGAATAGAAGTAGTTTCGACAGGAAACCTAGTTGTTCCGTCCCAAAGTTTTTATAATATCAAACAACTGACCTAGGATATTCAATATTTCAGAGTAAATATTTCTCAAATTACATCAGAACAGTATTTAATCATTTTGGTAAAATCTGTTCTGAATACTTACAAACTAGTAATACGATGTCAAGGTAAACTCGGAAGCGCTCAAAACAGAAATCATATACATTTATTAGTCACTTTATCATGATGAATTGACCTTATTTTTATAACCAAATGTGTCAACTTCCACTATGCCTCATTTTATTAACAGAAAATATTGGTAAAAAATGAAAGTTACAAAAAAATACTGTCCTATGATCATGTAACTTTGTCGTACTAACTGAAAAAACTTTCATATCAGACCCACACACAGAAGGAGAGAGAGAGAGAGGAAAAATAAACACATGTTGCATGAAAACTCAAATATAAGTCAGTCAGTCAGTCAGCTACAACGTAGGACTAGGCACATATATGAATCGGTCCAAGTTGCCATACCTCGTTAGCACAAGATGAACACCAAATTCATAGAAGCAGTTAATCTAGTGGTGGTAATATACAAAAAAAGATTGTATATAAGGATAAAGTATAGGAAGAAAGTTATGAAGCAATTTTTCATCTCAAGGTTTAAGGGAAGATAAAGAGAGTATACACCTACGCCATTGTGATCGATTCTGAGCCATGTCACCTAGAGTCTCCAACCATTGGTTACGACAGTTGCGCGGACCCCAACCAAGTAGTCCGCATCTGCCAACATGACTCAGACTAGAAGTTATTGACTTCAAATATAAGTAGACGATATAATCATATAGAGAATTTGAAATTAAAAAGAAAACTTGCGTCATAGGGAGATTTTAAAAAATCACTAGCATATAGATTGTTTACCAATCCTATTGACTGAATTAAGTACCATGCCTTCAAAGCCTGATGAATTTATTCTGTGACTAAGTAGATTTTATTTATTAAGAAACATATACAATTAGTAATATTAAAAATTGGATTGATCTCATACAATTGAAACCATTTATTGCATTAATCTAAATAAAAAATACACTCTGTCTTCCAAGTATACCTACGGGTCTGACATTACATTTACACTTTTGTTTTCTTTTATAATATCAAATATCAGATGAAATGAGAAGTGTAAAACGCATAATCATCAGAAATAATGTGCAATTATATGGTTATATCACAGTTAAAATTCAAAAAATCATAACATATTTACTTAGTCTCTTTTTTTACATTATGTATAGAGGAATACGTGAGATGTGTTGTTTTTTTTCTTAGGCAACTAATGGTAGACCACCCCCAGATGTGGTATTTGAACCGGATTTAGTTTGAGACAAAGGCCATAAATTAGATATTTTGCTGGTTGCTGTAGATTTGATTACTTTCAAAATATTTGATTCACTTTCATTCATATTAGACATCCAACAACGAATATAACCATAAACATTCGCTATATTCATACACAATGCGATGGTGCAAACAAAAGCCCAACGAATATGCAGTGAAAATAATGACGCCAAGAAAAATACACACCATATTGCTGGACTTCCAATTAAACCCATCCAAAATAAACGAGATAATTGTTGTCTAGCCATACGAGCGGCCAATTCGCGCCGACTAAGGGAGGAAACATCAGCAGAATCTATAGGTGAAGGTTTACGTGAGTCATATCGCCAATGTACCACTCCGGCGTCATCGGTATAACTTGACCAACGTAAGCCAACTAAGATGCGTCCAGAAATATTTTTTACAACCCAAAAATCGAGTGATAAGCAAACAAGTATAAAGATAAACGGAAGAACGAAAGACGTTGTAAACCAAGCGCATAGTATATATATGACCAAAGCAGAAGAACGGAAGAGGAAATGACCGATTACAGCTGAGCGTCGGGTTGATGGGCTATGAGGTCCGTCCGATGATCCAGTATCCATATCATCTGTCAAAGCTAAGACAACTTCATCTCTGGAATCCATCATGGCTAATGAAAATATGCCTATAAAATGAGTGGAAGTATGTAAGCATAGGATAATATCCAACAGTAATTCGGTAGTAGTGAATCCTACCAGACAAACAATAATAGAATAACTTTTACTATGAAATATAATGATTGACTACTTTAATACCCCTGAAAATTGACAGAAAAAAGACGGTAACTGATGTATGAGATAAAGTCAGTTATTGAAGTAGTGTGTATAAATAGCTTGATCTATGAAAATAATACGTGGAAAGTAACATTTTCCCGGACAATATAACCTCTTCAGTAGTACTAGATATGATAGTCAAGAATTAAGTCAAACAGGTGTTGGTTTGTTGGCGAATGAGTGATATAAAAACTGGTATCCTTCAATCGGCTAAAGTATCTAATCATGTTTATTGTGTTAACATAATGCACACAAGTAAATAATTATATTACAAAAATCCTACTTTGTAACTGACACTCCTGTTTTGGTTAGAAATTCATTTAGGTGTTAGTGTCAATAATCTCGTCTCGAAAGCGTTTATCACTCGACCACACCGTAACATTGGAGTTCATCCACTATTCAGCACTATTTGTCTAACAATCCAGATACTCTTTTTACAAATAATAAAATCTTTCATAACAGTAGTTATCAATTAACTCTTATCGCCAATAGAAAAGTTTTAGATTTCTGAGAGGATAAACATGAATTTGAGTTGAACGATGCCTAATTAACTATATATTTCCTGCAAACCAGAAAATATAACAATCGCTACTGGCCTGATATGATTAATTACTGAGGTTAAAAGTTTTTGATGTGGGTTCTCAAAACAAAGATCCGATTCGGTCTGGATACTTGAGGAAAATTAAAAATCATACACTGCGACAATCAGACAAGAATATTGAAAAGTCTCATGCGGCTCCTTTTTCATCCGAAATTTTAAACATTGTTACACCCTTCGGTTAATTGATTAGTTAACGACAAAGTAGAGAGCGGGATGGATCTGTATCGGTCTAAGCTAGCACACTTCACACATTTTATGGAGAGCAAAAAGTGAAATCAGGCACGAGAGGTTGACTGGCACTACTTGTTGCAATGGGATTTAAACATAACAGGATGAACAAATGAAATCGAAGAATAAAATGTATGGAATGACACAGATCTCAGGGATTGGGAAAGCATCGAGAGTTAATGCTACTGAACTACTGAGACTAATGTCAAACTGCTTTCTACCTCACTAAGATGATTTTTCGAGGTTTTCCGGCAAATATTAATTCTACGCTGCACTATCCAACAGAAAAGTACTACTACAATGTTTGGTATAACCAATCTATGCAGCTGTTGGTCATTTTCTCGGAAAGTTCTGTGTAGGTGACTGCGTAAAGAAAAACGTTTAGAGAATAACACATCGCACTTAGTCAACGGGTCAGATGGCGAGCAGGAGGGTGCGTGAGATCTTCAACATTGTCACGCGAACCATGTGAAGGCTCTTCATTTCCTCTGACATTTACAATTATTGCTACGTTTGGAAAGAATTGGCAATCAAGAGAAATCTAACTTGTGTACCAAGAGGAAATTACTACGTAACTTTATGATATCCAATCCAGTTCTTTACCAAGAATGTAATGAAAGCGAGACTATAATTTTTGGACAAACCAATGAAATTAGGGATAGAAAGTCTTGAATTCTGGAGCGAAATTCATTTATACATATGGCTAAATAGCATTTCGACATTATAGCTGATGTAATTTGCTGATGAGAACCCTAAGTTTCATTTCTGACCTTAACTACGAACTCGAAACCCTAATATTAATTTCTTATACTCGTTTATAACTCTTTTAATCCTAATAAGGTGAGTTTCATGAATACTACTTTAGCACCATAAAATGTCCATGTATTCTAGGCATACGGTTTCAATATCCAACACCGTAACGATCCAATACAAACTGATTAATTTTGTTGCGATAGCCCCTTATTGCTTCGGTACTGTTCCAAGTCTTCAGTAATTTCCAATAGGAGGGAGTCCAACCACTTGACTGCGATAGCTCTAATTAGTTTGATAGTTGTTGGTAGGTTTATTTACCTTGAAATCTGAGTGACCGTGTATTACGCAACTAGGATTTCTGGAGCACACATATCAAATGACCAGAGAGGAGGTTGCATAGTCATGATTAGGAAAAATTGAAGACCTGGATGGAAGAAGATTAATAAAAGACTAGTGCCGGAAGGGGTTAACTAATTAATGAATTAATCGGATATTAATGCAGTGTGAGCAAAAAGAAGTGTATGGATAACAGATAAATTTAGATTGTGAAGGCAAAATAGGAATAAGCCGATAATGATAGATAAGTTACAAAACGTGCGATAGGTGCAGCTAACCAAAGTGGTAGATGTTAATCCATAATTACATGCCTCTCAAATCTCCTTTTGAACCTGAATGTTCAAAAGATTTACAAACGTAACTGTAAATACAAAGAATCTGAATCAAGCGCTATTAACAGACGCACAATCTACAGTCTAGAATTGTTTATATTTAGTACAAACACTACTAGACGCACTAATTCCTTAAAAGAAGCTAGGGGGAAGAACGCCAACATACCCTGACAAACGTACTCAGCGTTATTCTAAAAAATTGCGGTTTTGGTGTACAATCTTCAATAACCTAATGTCCAGCTAATGTGAACTAGTTTACTTTTCTTGACCAGCAATATAGTGTTCAATAGCTGTCTCCGGTCTATGGAAGCATGCAGTAAATGTTATTTAGTCCTTCTTCATCGTAGTTTTGAAGTAATTAACTCCTCAACAGATATCGCCAAAACTAAACGAAACGCGATTCATGCATACTTTAACAACTATTGGTATTTCCAAGCATTGATAAGTTTCTCAAATAAACTCACACATATTACTCGTGCTTACCTAGGACAGATAGTCATATGGTAATATCACAAGTACTGAACGTTCGTGATTGATGCAGATATCAAGAAGTTGGGATGTACGACATAACCACACAAAAAATGGGTCAACAAAGGTACATTTTACAGAAACCCATCCTGATTACAACACGACTGCAGCATAAGACTGCGTATACTACCATGTTTTATTTTCCAGACGAAGTTTACATCCGGTAACTCTAAGCTATTTGTGTATAGCAACGATTACTCTTGATTCCTGACAACTGCATTATCACAACGTACGGAAAGTATTACGGCCTAGTGAAACGAAAATGAGTTTCGATGGCTGATGTGTAGCTGACTACCGATTAGTTCGGCAATGAGAAACGTGAATTTCAGTTCAACACTTCCACTCTCGATAATCAACTTGACAACAAGTTTTTGCCATAAAGTGTGATACCATCCAAGTGCACGAAACAAACCCCGTAAATTTGAAGGACGTTTGAAAGCCCGACCTTTCAAAGACTGACCCTTCACTTGGTGACTTACTCGGTGCCTGTACCACACAATTGTAGTGCAGTACTGGAAAGTTGTGGTGAAAAATAAAATACTTAGTGTATTATTTAGTATACGCCCAAATGTGATAGCTTGGTATGAAAGTTGATTCGCCAGAGATTTCGATATTTATAAATTTCATCCTCTTGATTCTTAGTTACATCTTGACGACAGAAAAGGGACAGATGGTAAGGTCGTGCTTTACATCACCTCCTCATTCGGTGCTTAGGAAATCTCCACAAGGCGCAGATACCCATGTCGGTACAGCACAAGCAACTACTAAAATGGGATACCATGATGCATCAGCGTCCCGAAGTAGCTTA
Organism: Schistosoma mansoni; assembly: GCF_000237925.1. Lineage (NCBI taxonomy): Eukaryota > Metazoa > Platyhelminthes > Trematoda > Strigeidida > Schistosomatidae > Schistosoma > Schistosoma mansoni. Next base: position 183,974 of record NW_017386091.1, on the reverse strand, counting down.
CTTATGCAAAACATTGGACTAGCTCTTGGAAAAATTTTCCTCAGCTTCTTGTTGTTGGACAACTAAAAGATATTTTAACGAAGAGATTACAACCAAACGGTGTCGCCTTTGATTTATCGAGTCAGTTCACTGTGAGAAGCGCCGTGCCACCAGATTCCGGCCAGTGTGGCACATTTTGCTACGAGTTAGGTGCCATAGCAAAAACTATCTACAACCGCTTGATGGGGTTACCTAAGTACTTGTCTGGTAAAGGTTCCGTTATGCTGTCGTACCTCAAGAAGGACATTGCGACTATTGACTGAGTCCAAATTAACTACCTATACAGAATGATTTTCAAACCAAAAACTAATCTCCACTCACTCCCCGTGAAGCTATTCGACTTGAAATCTATACACTGCATAAAAAGCAAATGTGCGATCATGATGTATAACATCAATAACCATTGCTGTCCTTCTAAAAGAAATTTTAGTATGACTCAATACCTAATTATATTTGAAAGAAAATGCTTTTGAGTAAGAACATGAAAGAGCTTAGTGACCTTTTTATAACAAATATGAGTTTACTCTAGCTTTTGAACATGCAAATCATTGTCATCTAAGGATACCATTCTAACTCTATTAATGACAATTGTGGGGAAATATAATTTCCTCACCACTATCAGAAAACATGCTAGGCTGACTCCCACTGCACAGTCGTGACAATAGAAGCTAAGTATGAAATATGTTAGAAGAATTTGTAGCGATAAGGAAATTCCCAAAGTAAATAAATCTATAGGTCATTGAGGCTGACTTCATTACTTTTAGTGGACAAACCACAACTGAAGGCACTCGGCCATGCATTCGCACCGACTCACGAGTGGGTACGTCGCGCAACGCATCTCTCGTAACTACTAGCCAGCTTAGACTGAACGCTTCTTAGTACTTCAATAACTTTCTAAATATATCTCTGAATCCCTTCATTTCTGATTTCTCACTTGACTGGGTTGGAATTCATCGGTTATAAAGGTGTTGCAGGCAAAAACGTTGTCAGACCCTGAGTGCATGTGCCATCATTTATTCCTTCCATTTATGAGTTTTTATGCTCTTAATGGACGAACAGACACCCAACGATTAAGACACTCCCTCTCCTAACCCTCCAATTCATGACATTCTGGCCTGATAACATCGAAGTCTCGTTCCACCAACAAGCCAACTTCCTCGAAGACAGCGTGACGCACCGACATTGGCGATCCTTCGCGGTAGTAAAAGCACTACCGTGCCATTTGTAACAGATATGTTATACCTAACATGTTTACTAGTGATATTTCTAAATCTTATCGCTCCAAAAAAACACTATCCCTAAACAAAGAGACCTGATTGATCGACAAACGTCGGACCAGCTCTTTCACAATATCGAGTTGCAGCACTGTTAAGCAACTTCAATGTTGCCACATATACAGGAGGTCACTGGTTAATGAGCTTCTCTCGAGGGCCTCCTCAAACACGTTTTCTTATTTTAACTTCCCTAACAGTTGCAAGCTGTTCTCGTCCCTCTCCAAAATGACAATTTAGATAAAATGGTCACATCTGCCGACCATAATGTGGAAATAACCAGAATTCCCAGCCCCGAGGTTTATTCTGTCGAAAAACCTCAAAGGACATAAAGTAATAATACAGATCTCCGTAATACCCTCATTTGTTATCTTAGCATTCATCATAGTCCCATACGCAACAAAGCTGCTCAAAATAGCCTGTCGCGAAAAAGATCTGTCTGTAGACGACGAGAAACAGATGGCCCTGATTGATGTTATTCGCGCAAAATGTACGTGAGTCTTCTGGAAATTACAGAAAACCCTGAAGTGTCCCCTGCCACAAACCTCTCGACGTGATAAACCTTTCAGGAGACTTCCCCGCTGGTATGTGTTAATGGCAACAGTAGCCGCCGAACATGGCCGTCTTTCTCACATAGCTGATGTGACGACGAAAGTCCGCTGTCCCGTCGGTTCTGACGCAGAAGTAAGTTTTCCTCCCGCAAATACTATTAACCATCCGTAAGATCTAGTCTTCAACTTACAGGCGGCAAACAGAAAACTGACTGCCACATTCGGTTATAGACATGTTTATCTTGACGTGGATTGGCTCAAACCCATTGACAGAATTTTCGTTGTCCCAGACGCTTCTATGCCAATCACTGGGATGAACATGCTGAAATACCACATCCCACTCGTCAACTCAAGTAAATGAAGTTCAGGGGATAAGAATACCAAACCGTCCGTCTGTGGAACTACAATTTCTGTTTGTAGGTTATACCCAGTACGATTAAACACACAATCGATCCATAGTCCATCAGACACCCGACAAGTACACTAAACTTTGCAAAACATGACTGAAACTACTGTTTGTAACCAGTGGTGTTACACACCACATCACGACCATAGGTCCATCTGTATTTCCTAAAGCATGCCGACTTGTTTCCTAAAAGCTTCGAATGCCGCAAAATGAATTCGAGCATCGGACAGTCGACGGGAATCTCTTCGGCGTGTTTAACGGCCTAATAAGTTTTCATCGACAATTCATACCGAATTGCGCGTCTCTCATGAAACCCTTAGCAGACCAACATCATAGAGATGTGGAAATGAGCAATTTGTACGACGACTCAGAAAAGAATTCTCAATAGTCAATGAAGTTATCGCAAAAGCGACTATGCTCTGACACCAGGACATCAAAGCACCCACTAGCATCTCCATAGACACATCTGAATAATAGATTTGATGTGAGTAGGGATGAGTTACACAGAATGACTGTGCTTTCAAGGCTGAGTCATGCCCTGCCGACTGATTGTTCCTGTGTTCTTCGCCTTTGATCTCCTCCAAGTATTACATGTTGAATGTAAATCTCCTCAGTAATCATATACTTGGCCTCAAAAATAGTATGGTTAGGTTCCAATACCACTACACTACTTTCCCACCAGAGTGAATGTGACATTGAATGAGATCATCGCGCACCAGAAGTTACCAAAGGAATAATAAAAATTCTCCGGTTATCGAAGAACTGAAAGATAAATGAAAATGAAGGCTGCAACGACTGGTCGGGAAATACATGTAGTTTCAAATATGTTTGGTTTAATTCCTCAGCCCCATAATAGGACGAAACGTCCGTTCAGTGCTTCCAGGTTTTCCATGGTGGTCTAGCTTCAATTGACTCATGATTTCAACCACGAAAATATTGAAATATCCAGAAAAACCCCTTCTGATCTATAATCATATGCTCACTAGTTACTGACTGTAAGGAATGTTTCCTTGAGTTCTAGTGAGAAGTAGTGACCAGTGTAGTTCAACCAAGTCTGTTGTGAGATAGGAACTCATTGAAGACAATTGGTGAACGGTTGCTCAACTTCGTGGATCAGTTGAAGTTAGACATTAACACCGTTGGATTCCGGCTCAGTGGTCTATCGGTTAAGGGATCTGGCTCGAGACTTTGCATAAGAAGTTGCCGTAGTTAGCTTAGTGGCATTTACAAATACATGTCTATGGTAATTTGGGCTAAGAAATGCTGCATTAATTTTGAATCTAATGGGCTTTGTCTGAAAGCAGCACACTTTTCCATGGCAGTATGTTGTCATATAAAACTATTAAATATATCTATGCAGAAAACAGTTTCTGTAGTGGTTTATGTGAAATATATATATGGATTGTCTAAGCGAATATACATATATATCAAGAAGTATCAGAAACATGGCAAATTGTCTGGTGAAATAATAAAACCCGCCGGCATTATTTTTGAAATTAAGACAAGCCAACTGTGACAAACAGCATAGACCCAAAAGGAACTAAATTGAACACGCAATGTTGCGATGTGCGGGATACTGCTGACTGTTTCACTCTGTTTATTCAGTACAAATCCAAGAGTTCAGATCAATACTTGACTATCACCGTCTGAACAATCTGAAATGAGCTTAAGATCGAATAAGCCCTATAGCTTAAACTCACCTTGGGTTTCTGAAATATTATCTTCGTTGTTTGGCAATGCAGCTGTGAAATTGGAAATTAGGCAGGCAGTGGTTGAAAGGAGAGATATTAGGGAATTGTCCGTAGTTTAGAATAGAGTAAAATATTGGAAGGAGAAACAAGATGAAGAATTAAATCAAGATGGTCATCCAGTCCTTGCTTACATTGCTAGCCAATGTGTATATACATCGATTAAGGGCCATATTTGCTAGTGGTTGATGTTTAAACAAGTCTATTTCGCTGAAGCATATGAATGCTAATAAAACTTGTTGGTGAACGATCACAGCTAATCACAAATATGGGCGATCAGTTATTAGTATCGATCGAGCTAGTAAGCTATGAGTAATAACCAATATTATAACACAATAAATTTAAGACTAATCAATAAACCATTAGAAAAATGGGTTTAAATAAGTGAAAACTAATCGGTAAAGATTATGCGTTTCTTTAGTCGGCCTAACCAATGTTATGTTATGGCCTAACTTGGTCTAATTCACCCTCTCTCCGTGCTTAAGGTGGAGCAACCACCAAGCACATGGCAAGGCGATTTTGCTGACCTGGTTTGAATAAAGACATGAGGGGGCGTGGACGCCTTCGTATGAGATGCCGAAAGTCTAGAGTGATTAAACAAAACAAATGACCCTTAGGTTCTTTTGTAACTCCTGACGCCTGTTTCAACCACGTTTATTTTTAGATGGTAGGACCTTAAACCAGATTCATATGGATACTCTTATCTCTTAACATGTTTAGACCGTTTCATACGATGACCAGAAGCAGTGCTTATCAAGGACATTACTGCTGAAGCAGTGGCCTGCGCCCTCGTCGAACGATGGGTAGCGAATTTCGGCTGCCCTTCAACCACCACTACGGACTTCAGATGCCAGTTAAAATTAGGGCTTTTCCGTCACCTTACTACACTACTAGGAATACCACTTTTAAAATGACTGTCTATCATCCACAAGCTAACGAGTCGGTAGAACGGTTCTATAGACGTTTGAAGGATTCGGTTTTAGCTGCAAATGTATCACAAAGAACTAACGCTATTCCACACTTGTTACTCGAAATACACAATACTGTGAAAGCTGATGTTGGATACACTATGTAAAAACTCGTCCACGGTACGACACTTCGATTCCCGGGAGAATTAGCGAATCCTTCATCTTCTTCAACTAACTCCCAAATTAGCAACATAATAGACGTCAGGCATTCAGTCAAAATTACACTAATCTCATTTTTTAATCGCTTCAAGGCTGGAAGAATATTACATGAACCCTATATCTCTGTGTCTAAGTATAACCTATTACTTCTAAGATACATATCCAAGAGGGCAATTAATTCTTCAATTCTGACCAATGAATTTCGAAATATCAGCCTCCATATGATAATCAAATTTATCAGGGATTAGTACATCTGTCCGCACATAATTTTTGCCCAGGAAATCATCCAATACCTGAGACCATTTTTTAATGTCACGGGATTTTCACAAATATATGAACTGGTTCGCGCTAGTTCTAAACGAAGTTATTTATGGCATATTGGACAAAGAATATAAGGTAGAAAGGGAGGAAGTCTAACTAACGCGCTACAGATGTTATACAGTCTCGGTTTTATCGTTTTAGACATTTCCTCTAATTTGCATATCTCTTCGCTATCCTGATTGTAAATATCATTTCTTTTTCACACGGTCAGTCTCGTTTTCTTCCTTCGCTTTCCAAAAAGCTAGCTCTAGTCTCGACTTCTCAAATTATACGTGAGCTTAGTAGAAATAGAGTAAACGGCCGATCTTGTCATACCTTTCAGACGACAGGAAAGTTGTTTACTTGTGAAACTATTCATGGGAAAAAACTAATGCAACTAATATTGGCCAACAATTTTAACAAATACAGAACCTTTATTAGTTTTCATCATGAACTGATATCAGCTCTAACACAAGAATGGATTATGTAAAAAACCTGGTCTGTACGTCTACGTATTTTACTTCGTCTATTTTACATGTTAAAGGAATTGTAATTTGGCAAATAAGCATTCTACTTGTTTATGTTTCTACCCGATGTCTCAAAAACCAATAAATCTAACAGCTTCCTGATTCTCAATAATATGTTCAGCGCCATTATGTTATGATTAATTATTCACTTCCTTTGTTTCGATGATTTTCTTCTTTAAAAGCCAACTGTATAAGATTGTGTAAAGTGCTATAAAAAATGCTGAACTAAACAGATTCAGGTTTGTCTACGACCTTGAGAACTTAATGTGGCTGAGGTCGTGCTCAAATCTAGTTTTTAGTTTCTTTTCGGAAGATTCTCCTAACTTATGAAAAACGACCGACTTGTCAGCGAGGTCCGTCTTAACATGATGTGGGATTTTAACCCCTGAATTCTTCCTGCAATCCGATTTTGCGTCAAGTACTCCGTACTTTTCTTTTTCTGGGTGTGACTAAGCCAATCATTCACATGATCGATGAGACTATAATTCATGGACGAACCGACCGGACTTAGGATAACGGGTCTTGGATTTTGGTGCGAATTCATTCATCCATTTGGTTAAAGAGCGTTTTGACATTTTAGCTGATGTCAGTTCGTGATGAAAACTCAAAATCGAATTTCTAGCCCTAATCATCACATTGGTTTATAACCCTCATTTAGTCTTAGTTAGTAGGTGAACTTTCCGAAGGTCACTTTAGCGTCACTCAAATGTCGTCTATAAATTATAGTCTCATCACAGTAAAAAACTAATGATATGAAAATATTGCTTACGTACTGAGACAAAATGTAACATCACCACTGTTACATTTAACTCACTGCCTTCAGCTTCCTTTCATTTAAATTTATATTCAGAGTTGAAATGGAAACAGTCTTCCGCTACGGAGAAAAGCCGATCGAGTTTCAGCTGGAGTCTGACGGTGAATACTTTTACTTAGCATCAGAAGTGAGTCATATTTTTAATTCTCGGTTGTCGTAAGTGTAAAGTTAGTTAAGTGCCCGTGCTTATGTGGAAAATGCGTGACAACAGTTCGTCATCTCAGTTGAATATTCTAGAACAGCAGTAACTGGGATAGGGTACAGAAACTAATGACTCCCGTTATTACAGAACTTTCTTACCGATTAGAATCCATATCCGGGCATCTTGATTTTACATTTAATTAATAAAAACGATGTAGGTGTGTTGAAATTTATCAGGAGAGTAGAATTCAGCAACCATATTCACGGTCGTGTGGTTACCTTTGAGTCGTACATATCCTCTCTGGATTAACACCTTTATTTGACTCCCCTGCCATTAGTAGATTAAGCAGATTTCTGCCACATCACTCACTGCTAAAGGTCGAATACATAGATCACTGAATTAAGGCTTTGTATATCTTCAGTATATCTTCAGAGAGGAGAAATTTACCATTAAATTATATTTTGAATCCATCTCCATCATTCTTTATAGTTACAAGGCAGGTGTTTCATCACTGTTATCAGGTAAGGGTTGTCTGAGTGTAATAATAGTAGTACTTACACATGGTTAGTCTTATGTTATTAGTTCATCTAATAAAGCATCTCGTAGCAATAACAATAATAAAAACACTAGTGCAAAGAAGGTCTAATGTATATTTTAGTGATACTACTCCTTACTACAAACTAATTTTACAATCCGTTTGTCGTCAGGTTTTTCTAATAAAATTACAAAAAAGTGACATTTTTTTGGTTAACTTTAAAACATGTTCATCTGAACAACCTCTATTTCTGTTTCGGAATATTTCTACATTGGTAGCTAGCGGTGGGTACTTATGTGGAACTCGTTGTCTAATTGTGTTAATATTTTAATAAATTTTAATATTCTCATCAAAATTTGAATCTACTTTTTAGCATCCCAAGCTTTACAGTGTTATTCCTTTACCACGCTGTCAAATCATAAGTTAACTATTATTAGTGAGTAAAACTCACTAGCAACCAAAGGACGGGTTTACTGTGCAGCAGTTCGGTCCGTCCTACTGTATGGCAGTGAAACATGACCGATAAGAGTAGAGGATATTCGTAGGCTGCTAGTATTCGATCATAGGTGTCTTCGAAGCATTGTTCGTATATCCTGGGACCACCGAGTAAGTAATGCAGTCGTTAGGACACGGGTACTAGGTAAGGATGCCAAATCGATTGATGAAGTAATGAAACTTCATCAGTTGAGATGGCTGGGACACGGGTCATGTATGCCCAACCACCGACTGTCTCGACGTGCAATGTTTTATGGCGTAAGAGTAGGTTGGAAAAAAGCTAGGGGCGGCCAGACCAAAACGTGGCACAAATCCATGAAGTGGCTGACAATGGGACTGAGCCATGTTGGTAGGTGTAGCTATCTGGTTTGGATCCGCGAGATGATAGCAATCGATGGTTAGAGACCTTGAATGATATGGCTCAAAATCGTTTGTAATGGCGACGGTGCATCCAGTCTTTGTGTTCTACCAAATTCTAATCTTCTGAATTCATGTCCCTATCCCTTTTCTCTTCCCAAATTTATTTCACTGTATTATACTCCTTCAATAACATTTTCAAACCGTAATCTTTCTGATTACTGTTTATACTCTTACTATCTCTACCACTATGGGATTTGAATCTACAACTGCATCTCGGTGTTAATGTGGTATGGTAATTGGAACTAATGTACGTACGTACGAAGTTCTACGTTGTGACTAACTTACTGACTGAGATTGAACTAATTTGCTACAGTGTGTTTTCTTCATAATGCGTGTGCACATTATTTCCGCTGTTTTTTTTCTAAAACTGCTTCATTTCTGATTGACACTAGGACTCGATAAACTCCTGTAGTAATAGTTTCCGAATTCAAAGTGTCATTATTGGTTATTTTACTTATTAGGTGGGTCGATATCTGCGCTTATTTCGTAAAGAATTATTTAAAAAATATCCAAATTTATGGAAACGGTTAGTTACTCCAGAAGAAAAAGAGAAATTAATTCAAATGGGTGAGTAAATATGATTTCTTCTGGAATTTGCCTGGTAAAGTTTTCGGATTAGGTTGGTATATGAATTTCATCAGCTTATTCCAGCGTTGCAAATAGTGGGCCGAAAAATCAAGGTTTGCATTTGAAATATGGATGATAAAATACTGGGATAGTTGAACAACAACTCAGATGTGTTGAGAAAGGAAGTGTTTGATTCTATTTGTCATAGACTGTTTACGAGCTTCAAAGTCATGTCATCAGAACATCTCACAACAGTATCAACATATTGCTTGAATTTTTCCAGCTTGTCATCAGATAATTTGTGCAACGACTGTGCTGTTAATGAGATGTTACTCTCACATTCCGACGATCTTCGTCGATTTAATTTAATTTGAAACGTTTAAGAGAGCGACAGTATGAGTGGATGTGACTGCTATGGAGAGTCTTACAGAACATTCTAGAGTATTCACATTTCGCTTTGCAGCTTCTCGGAAAGAAAGTGATTTTCGTATCTGCTAACACAAAATATCCTAGAAACCCATTGAGTTACTTCACAGTTACAGGATTTCAAAACAATGATCAACAAAGCCCCATAAACTTGAACTTAGGAGACTAAACATCAACTTGATCTTCATGCTGATAGTTGTTGTGACTCAAATTTGAGTGCTCAATAATTGTTTTACATTAATTATTGTAAAATATAGTTCTCTTGAATTTTTTTATCTAAACTTATTTAACACAAAATAGGATTGGCAACTCCTATAACTGCTACTAATGCTATGTTGTTGCGTACATATGAGGTCAATGAAATCATTTGCGACCAAGATCGGTTAGCAGATTTAAAAAGTGGGGAGCTTATTTCAAAAGACTGCTCATCAAGCTCTAATAATTTAAATATGAACTCCAGTAATTTACGAAATTTCAACTCGAATGCAACTCCTAAAGTGAGTGCTGGGTTCGCATCTGTTGGTCGAACAAGTCTTGGTTCAAGTACTAATTCGGCGACGTCAGCAACGTTACCAGGTGTTATGAACACTTCCGGTGCTATTGATCACACAACTGCAAGTGGAAATTTTAAGTCAAGAAGAGATAGCAGGTGGCTTGGTGTTGGTTCAACTCCAAATACATCATTTCATTTGGACTCAGTTCCTTGTCCAACTCCTATCAGTCGATTGAGAACTGGTAAGTCGTCTGTTTTCTTGATTATTAGTATTGTTTATGCTATGTTTAAAGAGATTATGGGTTAACCTAAATTGGCGGGGGGAACGAAGGGTCAGCGACAACAAGACAAGCTAAACTATTCCGATGCGCTAAGGTTAGTGTTAGGACCAGTTTTGCGAAGAACTTTCTACCTTTTAGGATAGTGATCAGATCTGCGGGAACTGGTAGTAGGTATTGATGTTCGGGAGCTGCCTTAAGGCCACATTCATGTTTGCATCAGCTTCGTCGCCAAATTGTTATGTTTGAAGAGATTATGAGATCACTCTAAAATCGGCGAACAGAACGAATAATCAAGGACACAACAACAAGACAAGCTAAACTATTCCGATGCGTCCCAGCCCCACTAACTAGAGCGAGAAGGCTTGTTTCGGATGAGAGAAAGGTATATCCTATAGGCATCCAGAAGCACGAACAACAACAACAAGTACAACTAAAGTGTACATATACAGCGTGAAAATGTCCCTGGGGAACGTTACAAAATAGCATATTAAAGGAGACAACGAACCAATAGCATTTAAGGTTCTCCCAAGTGGGACATACGGCATGAAGGTGAAAATGAGTGCTTTTGGAGCGAAAACAAAGAATTCAATTTTTTAAAAATAGAATTGCAAAAATAAGGCATTTACCGAGTGGGTTCTGGGGATCTAGCATCCCCAACAGTTTGAGTTGGAAAATCTAAATTCTCTATTTTTTGTTTACGTACTAACAAGTAGTTGATTAGTAAACAATTAAACCAATACATGAAGCCTAATTTTATTTATTTCGACATAAACATTTGACAAAAGGGCACCGAAATATGCCCGTCACACATAATTTGTGAGGACTGGGATACTGCTCGGGTCCCCAAACCGAAACAGATGGCTTTATTAGGGAGCTATTCCCTGAGCTTTTGACGTAAAGGCCTAATCCACAAAACAGTGGGGCGACGTCAGGAGAAGCAGTCCCATGGTGTCTGGTGACCAACAATTGGTTGATACGCCATTTGTACCCCGAGGATCCTGGAGCCCATGTGCAGCATTGGTTTTGGAATGAGGGTTTTCTAACTCCCCTAGGTGGATCCTGCTTACCCACCAACCCAGTTATAGTGCCGGACATTTGTTTTTCGTCCTTTCAATTTCGTAAACAACCTCGTCGCGGGAAAGCGATGAGTAGGACTTCCCTGGTAGTGGCTGTATACGCGTGACCATGTGAGAGCATTTCGAGAGGGAGAGCTGAATCTCCCCATCGTTGGCCGTGCTAGGGCATTCAGGGGCAGAATTAAAAGCCGGTGATACCGGGTATTCTAATTCATTCCGTGTAGGAATACTGTGTAAGATTCTCTATGATTATAATTATCTGTCTGTGACTTTAAAAAATCTTAACGATACACCTTATTTTTTTATTTCCATTTTTATATTGTAGCCAGACAGACAAGTAAATCATTTACATTCCCTTTTTGTTTGGATGATTCTGATCCAATTGCATTTCATGAGAATGCACGTCAACCGGAATGTTTAGTACCAATTCGTTTAGATATAGAATGTGATGGTGTTAAACTACGTGATTGTTTTACATGGAATCGTAATGAACAATTAATTACATTGGAACAAATGGCTGAAGTACTTTGTGATGATTTAGACTTGAATCCAATAAATTTTGTTCCAGCTATTGTGAATGCTATGAGACAACAGGTAAAAAAATGTGTCATATTCTATACAGTCATAAGGAAACTTATTACAGTGCAATATCTTGTGCTAAGAATTCCTTACTGTAATCAAATAATATGGTTTTGATTGGTATAGACGGGTTGGGGAGATCTCTGAATCTTATAGTTTACATCACTGTGTAACCTTAGTTAGACAGGCAGAAAGCACTACAAAGCTATTTAAGCCTATTATAGGATTTCTCAGCAGTGCTCATCCATGACTCCACTGCTTTGAGTGTAAGCTACAATCATAAAGGCTAAATAGTACCATAAATATAATTCCATATTCGAACGTAGTCCTATATATCCATTAGGATTTAAATCGTACTTGTTTCGTGAAGATCAGCTGGTGTTGATTTTACTTCAATCACTATGTATTTTACTCCACTTTCCTTCGAGGTACTTTTCATCGCTAGTTTTCAAATCTATTTTTGTATATTTTCGACTATATCTCTGTATCATGCATTTCGGGATTAGATATGTGTCTAAAGGAGGAACCTGTGCTTCGCAGGAGAAAGGTTTTACATGCCAACCAATGTCATACAGTTAGTGTCTCTGAAAAGTTAGGTATCATAATCAGGCTTACTGGTAGCGAGTAGATTATATATCTGTACAAGATTCCCGCCCAAGTTTCTTTGTCTGTCGACATAACTAGCATACACCACGATATCAGTCAGTCAGTCACAACGTAGAACTTCGTACGTACGTACATCAGTTCGAGTTGTCATACCACATTAACACCGAGATGCAGTTGTAGATTCAAATCCCATAGTGGTAGAGATAGTAAGAGTATAAACAGTAATCAGAAAGATTACGGTTTGAAAATGTTATTGAAGGAGTATAATACAGTGAAATAAATTTGGGAAGAGAAAAGGGATAGGGACATGAATTCAGAAGATTAGAATTTGGTAGAACACAAAGACTGGATGCACCGTCGCCATTACAAACGATTTTGAGCCATATCATTCAAGGTCTCTAACCATCGATTGCTATCATCTCGCGGATCCAAACCAGATAGCTACACCTACCAACATGGCTCAGTCCCATTGTCAGCCACTTCATGGATTTGTGCCACGTTTTGGTCTGGCCGCCCCTAGCTTTTTTCCAACCTACTCTTACGCCATAAAACATTGCACGTCGAGACAGTCGGTGGTTGGGCATACATGACCCGTGTCCCAGCCATCTCAACTGATGAAGTTTCATTACTTCATCAATCGATTTGGCATCCTTACCTAGTACCCGTGTCCTAACGACTGCATTACTTACTCGGTGGTCCCAGGATATACGAACAATGCTTCGAAGACACCTATGATCGAATACTAGCAGCCTACGAATATCCTCTACTCTTATCGGCCATGTTTCACTGCCATACAGTAGGACGGACCGAACTGCTGCACAGTAAACCCGTCCTTTGGTTGCTAGACGGATATCTCGCCTACGCCACAAATGACGCAAGTTGGCGAAAGCTAGACGAGCCTTCTGTATCCGTGCTGAGATTTCGTCACACACCAGACCACAAGGGCTGATGAGACTCCCAAGATAAGTGAAGCGATCAACACGCTCAACTACTTCACTCCCTATCATTGGTTCAGGTGTCGATGCAACCCAATCCTGAAGTAATATTTTGCACTTCGAGGGAGAGAATCGCATCCCGAACATGCCTGCATAGTTGCTTATAGTGGTCAAAAGACTCTGCATTTTGTCAGCGTCTTCACCAAATGAAACTATGTTGTCGGCATATTTTAAGTCAAGAAGTAAGCCTCCCACGATATACACTCAGCTGTTATTGTCATAGGAAGTTTATTTTTATGAAATAGGTTATCTTTAATGGTAACGCACTCATCATTAGACCTGAACTTAATCGTTTAGTGTGATCAGTATCCCGATTTTTGGATGAAAGCACGTAACTGCTTAATGTATCTTGTATTTCCAGTGGTTCTCTTGTCAGTTTAATATAAGTATTTTTGACCATTAAATCCCCAGAAAGACTTTTTCATACATTGTCTTTGGTAAATTTTTTTTCTTGAATAGATTGATGCTCATCCCATGAATGATTTTCTAGTTGGACAAACTGATACACGAGTTATTATTCGTTTAAATATACATGTAGGCAATATTTCTTTAGTGGATCAATTTGAATGGGATCTTTCTGAACCAAACAATTCACCGGAACAATTTGCTTCAAGACTTTGTGCTGAATTAGGTTTAGGTGGAGAATTTGTTACAGCTGTTGCATATAGTATTCGTGGACAACTTGCTTGGCATCAGAAAATTTATGCTTTCAGGTAATTATTTCCTTTGTTTTTGTTATATGAATGACGTTCTGGCTACCTTATCACTCACACATACATTTCGTATTTTTCAATAGTCTAAGTGTAGTTAATGTATGTTCTTTCATCACTCATATTAGTGATACCATTCTTTTATTTCCAACGATTTACCCTACCCTAACTGTTATGATTTATTTATTTATTTAAACACATAAATATTGGTACAAAGGGGCACCAGATACATCTGCATCACACAAATCTCATTTGATTTGTGTGAGGGCTGTGATACTGCCCAGGTGCCCAAACCGAAACAGCTGGTTTTCCTAGGTGGCCACACCCAGAGCCTTTGACCTAAAGATCTGATCCACAAGGCAGTGGAGCAACGTAAAGAGATGCAGTCCCATGTTAGCCGGTGACCAACGATTGATTCATACGCCGTTTGTTCCCTCAGGATACTGGAGTCCATGTACACCATTGGTTTGGAATACGGGTTTTCCAAATCCCCTAGGTGGACTCGCCGTGTCCACCAACCCTGTTAAAGCACCGGACATTCGCTTTTCGTCCTCTCAATTTTGTAAACAACAGTAATGCCACGATAAGGCAGTGAGTAGGACTTCCCTGGCAGAGGCTATATACGTGTGAACATATGAGAGCATTTGGAGAGGGAGGGCGAACTCTCCCCACTCTCGACCGTACCAGGGTATTCACAGACTAATTGAACGCATATAAAAAATCACGCATAATGAAAGATCAATGTGAATATATTAACAGTGATGTAATCATCTATGATATTAATTCATCTACATATTGTTTGTTTGAATCTCCCTATTGTTGTTTAACACTACAAATAATCAGTCTCTTATTGGCATATATGCATCCTTTACGGATTGCCTTGATATTGCCACTAAGTCACAAGCCTTTTAAGCAGAGATGGATTGTGGTGAGCAGTGAAATCCAGGATGCAGATCTCGTTCTATTTGAGAATCTTAGGTACATTCAGCTGACAAGTTCCAAGTAGGACGAAACATGGGTCCTGGATCTCATTGCTAGTTACCATCTGTCTCTGTTTAAATCATCTATGATACTGTTATATTTTTATTATTCTGGCACATGTGCAGTGATTTACATTTGTGCTGATTATTTTGTCTAAGAAGATGGTGAAAACCTCATGATTAAATCATCGGCTTAATAATGTGACACTCTCATCGACATCTAAAGTGTGTATAATGTACAACTTAACAACCAATTACATAACTCTCGGCTTCTTCCAAATGATTTAATGAACTGCTTATATAACTATATGTTATAACACTATTTTTAAAACTTCATTTTTACTCTTCTAGTGAATCTCCTTTACCGACAGTCGATATAGTTTTCCGTAATTCAAATGAAGCTGATCAATGGAGTCCAGTTGTTGAAGTTCTTACTGATGCAGAAATGGAGAAAAAGATACGCGATCAAGATCGTAACACCAGGTAAGCATCATTATAGTCTAACTATAAAAAGTTGTAATCAAATAAATCATTAATCCATTTTATTTATTTAAACACATAAATACTGCTAAAAGGAAGCACCAGATACATATGCGCCACACAAATCTCATTTGATTTGTGTGAGGGCTGTGATACTGCCCAGGTACCCAAACTGAAGCAGGTGGTTTTCTTAGGGGACCACACCCGGAGCCTTTGACCTAAAGATCTGATCCACAAGGCAGTGGAGCATCGTGAGGAGATGCAGTCCCATGATAGCCGATGACCAACGATTGATTCATACACCATTTGTTCCCTCAGGATACTGGAGCCAACCCATATGCACCATTGGTTTGAAATGAGGGTTTTCCAACTCCTTTAGGTGAACTTTCCGTGTCCACCAACCCGGTTAAATCTTCGGACATTCAGTTTTCGTCCTCTCAATTTCGCAAACAACAGTAATGACACGAGAAGGCAGTGAGTAGGACTTCTGTGGCAGAGGCTATATAGGCGTGTCCATGTGAGAGCATTTGGAGAGGGAGAGAGGACTCTCCTCACTCTCGTGTGTACCAGGACATTTGGGGGCCAAAGGTACCAATCAATAGAGCTTATCTACAGGATTTAGACAAATAGTTAACATAAACCAAATATCGATTATGTAATCGCTATAACTATTCTAGATTGTAGTAAATGATGTGTCTACCCTAAGGTAAATGACTCTAAGTATATATTCTACTTTCGTAGGGACATTTTTACGCTGTATATGTACAATTGAGTTGTACTTGTTGTTCGTGCTTCTGACTGCTTGTGGAATATACCGTTCTCTCATCTGAACCAGGCCTTCTCGCTCTAGTTAGTGGGGCTGGGACGCATAGGAATAGCTAGCTTATTGGTTATTGTTTCACTGAGTCTTCGTTCCGTTCCCACATTAGGTGAACTCGTAAACTCTTCAAAAATAGCAGTTTGTTAGACATTTTGTGTAAACAACTGAATGGATTTTGATGGACGGGAAAAAATGGCTCAGACTGATTACATCTGTGTTAAAAATGAAGCTACACAACCATGGAAAACCTGAAAGCACTGGACGGCCGTTTCGTCCCATTGTGAGACTCCTCAGAAGTGTGCATACACGGTCCCGCTTCGCGAGATTCGAACCCAGGACCTATCGGTCTTGCACGCGAATGATTAACCTCTAGACCACTGAGCCGGCCGGCATCCAACGGTGTTAATGTCTAACTTCAACTAACCCACGAAATTATTTCGTCGATTACACAATCTCCATGTTTATATACCTATCGTATTCCCATTTTCACCATACGTTCTTTTTTTTGCAGACGAATGCGTCGTTTGGCTAATGCACAACCCAATTGGTAGACATTTTGTTTTGTACAATGTTTTCAGTGTTAATGTACACATTTCTTAAAAAGTTTTCTAAACAATAATAATAATAATAACTTATTTGTGTCAAGTGAGTGTCTTTTTTTCTTGAGACAGTGGGTCATCTACAACGTAGGACCAGACACATACATGTGTCGGTCCAAGTTGTCATGCCTCGTTAGCACAACAAGATGAATACCAAATTCATGGAAATAGTTACTTCAATGATAGTAATATATAAAAGAAGAATTGCATATAAGGATATAATGAAGGGAGAAAGAATTAATTCGTCGAAAGAGCGGTATAAAGTAATTCTAATCTCACGGTTTAAAAGACGATAGAGTGTATACACCTACACCATTGTGATCGATTCTGACCCATATCACACAGAGTCTCCAACCATTGGTTACGATAGTCACACAGACCCCATCTAAGTAGTCTGCATCTACCAACATGGCTCAGACCAGAAGTTAGTGACTTTATAGTCTGATGCCACGTTTTAGTTTGGCCGTCCAGAACTTTCTTACATTCATCTCCAGCACGAGTCAGCATTGCGCGCCGTGGTAATCGGTGTTGAGGTATACGTAATACGTGGTTCAACTATCTCAGTCGATGAAGATTTACGACCCCATCAATTGGTTTACCATCATTCCCTAATACCTTGCGTCTAACCTCATCGTAAATATATATGTTAGTTGACTGATTCGGAAGAGTGTATTCACGATATTACTGATTAAAGTTTCCTATCGACAGCATTAAATATAAAATTATAGCCTAAAAGAGATCGCTGATAATATTGGACTAATTGAAATTACCTTCCTAAATGGTCAATTTTAAGAGAACAAGCGTAGAGTAGTAGTAATTCATGCTGATCAACTTGTTTTAAATGAAAGTTACACTAACTGTATCCGTCGTCTCAACCAAAAACTAGTTCGTACAGTGTTGACATATATTTATTTCGTACGGGCGGTTTGAATACACTGAAGTGTACAATGTGCAACCGGGAGTGTTAATGTCCAATATTACACTTTCATGTTCCATGACTTTACGATGACTACTACTAATGCTGTGTTTTCTAGGGCAAATTAATTGTGATGTAAATCGGTACTATTGCTTTTTGACCTGACACTTGTATTAACTTTGAAATTTCTAGTAGTCAAATGCCTTCAGTAACAAGTAGAAAACTGATATAAAGATTAATGTATTTATTAAATATACAGAATATGAAAAATCACAGAAAAGTTGAGACATTCATCAGACTATGATGAGTATTTTATGGAACTTCGCCTGCCGCCAACTATATTCACCGATTGTCCAATTGTCTTTCACGAATATTCACGGACTCTTCAAATTTAATCACATAAGCAGTCCCCTTGTACCAGGTTGCTGTAACTGTACAAGGCTAAAAAAAGGCAATTTACTTCTTAAAGTAAAATATACAATGGAGTTTCAATATATTAATCATAATAAACATTTACTATCACTGAAATGGATAATATCTTTTGTATCTTAAACATCTAATTCAGTAGTGACGTTACAAATTTAAATTATTCTATCGGATTTCATTAATGAGTATTGAAATCCTTTTCTATAGACCCGCCTATTTATTTATTTAAACACATAAATACTGGTACAAAGGGGCATCAGATACATATGCGCCACACAAATCTCATTTGATTTGTGTGAGGGATGGGATACTGCCCGGGTGCCCAAACCGAACCAGGTGGTTTTCTTAGGGGACCAAACCCGGAGCCTTTGACCTAAAGATCTGACCCACAAGGCGGTGGAGCATCGTGAGGAGATGCAGTCCCATGATAGCCGGTGATCAACGATTGATTCATACGCCATTTGTTCCCTTTTAGGATCCTGGAGTCCATGTGCACAATTGGTTTGGAATCAATTTCGTGAACGACATCCCTGCCATGAGAATGCAATGAGTAGGACTGTATACACGTGGTCATGTGAGAGCATTTCAAGAGGGAGAGTGGACTCTCCCCACTCTTGACCGTACCAGGGTATTCGGGGGCGACCCACTTATCAAGATAATACATTGCAAATTAGTTTCTCTAAAAACTCATTTTCTTGATTAACATTAACTAAGACTAATTTTAGTGAATCAACTTTGCAAATCATAAGTTTTAAAAGGTTTTTATACTAAGTCAAAATTTTTTTAATCCTTATAATGTGGACGCTAATTTGATGAGCATGGTGATGCTAAACTCATAACTACAGCAGTACAAATGATCGTTCTAGAAGAAACTGCATTATCATAATGTTTACCAATCAACGATATAAAGTTTTTCACAGTAACTGAAAACAGTTTGGAATATTGTGCACATTGTTTCTCTCATTCTTATAGAAGTAATACTAATGATATAGTTATGTATATTTCATAACATTCCTTCTTATTTGGACAAAGCAGTCAGTCAGCCATAACGCAGCACCAGGCACATTTATGCATCGGTCCAAGTTGCCATACCTCGTCAGCACAACATGATGAACACCGGATTCATTGAAGTAGTTAATTTAGTGGTGGTAATATATAAACGATAGGTTGTATATTAGGATATAGTATAGAAAGAAAGACAGATATGAAGCAATTTTAATGTCAAGGTTTAAGGTAAGACAAAGAGTGTATACACCTACGCCATTGTGATCGATTCTGAGCCATATCACACAGAGTCTCCAACCATCGGTTACGATAGTCACATGGACCCTAACCAAGTAGTCTGCATTTACCAACATGGCTCAGACTAGAAGTTAGTGACTTGAAGGACTGATGACACGTTTTGGTTTGGCCGCCCCTAACTCGCTTCCAACCATCCCCTACACTAGTCAGCATTGCGCGTCGTGATAATCGGTGTTCAGGCATACGTAACACGTGGCCTAACCATCTCATTCGATGAAGATTCAGGACTTCATCAACTGATTTACCATCATTTCCTAATAACCTGCATCTAACCTCACTATCACTTACCGGTGATCCCAGCAGATGCGAACAAAGTTACCATGCTTTGTCTAAAGTATGATAACTTTGTTCAGAAAAAGCGTTATAAGAATGATCTGGATTAGAAAATATATTTTGTTGAATGGATAATTCAGATTCGACTACTTTAATGAAAAATTTAACCATTCTAGTTATTTTCTTTCAAGATGCACAAACAATCTTTTTTTTCTTCATTCCCTACAGATGATGACGATAAGTCACTGTTATCAGTCAGCCTCTACAATTTCTGTAGTATAGTTACAAAAGTCAAACTCTAAGGCATGCATTTGTGAACTAAACAATGTTGTGTTTAGAAGAATGATGAAATTTCGGTTCTATTATAGTATAAACAATTGTTTGTTTTTGAGTCAGTCAGTCACAACGTAGAACTTCGTACGTACGTACATCAGTTCGAGTATTCTATAGAGATTTTTGTAAAATTCTTTTGATTATTGTTAGCAAATGATATTGTTATATCTTGTGACCGAGTGGATGCCTAGTTAATGTATGACGTGATAAGACCGCCAATTAGAGAGCAGCGAATTATCAATTGGAACATTGACACACGAAAACCGTACGAGCAGTCTGGAGTGTTTATCAATCCTGCTCCTGCCTAGCCCAGCCAATTAAGTCCAAAACACCAATAACAGCCTCTGTGGTATGAATCATTGTATCTCAAACAAACTGACCACATCGTACCAATAAAATAGAAAATAACATTTGTACAAGATTTAGCCAAATGTGGCTGTGAATAGGGGGTGCAGTAATTAATAGACTGGGTATAACTCAGGAATGGCAAATCGTACAATAATAGTCGAGGGGTCAAAATAAAGCTCACAATGAAAGGAACATGAATATGAGTAGTTTAATTATTTGGCAAATATACGATAAAAATTATATGCATAATATTGGTCCATAAATGGATCCCAAAGTTACCATTCACTATTCTTATCGGGATATAACAGATATGACGGGGATAAGATGATATTATTTAGATCAATATGACAAGTATGAACACCCGTTCATTGTAGTAATTCAAGTGAACTACATTTATAGATGTGTCTTTCTTTACGAAAAAAGTGTATGTACCCTTCCCCCTTTTATGATACTAATAATTGTGTTTAAGAATCATGAAATTAAATAGTTGTACTGCATCCTATGATTGATGTGATTGTGGGTAGTTTATAATACTTCACTGAATTAGTCTTTTGTGTTCTCACATTACATTTATGAGAATTGTAATAGTTCCTATTTCTCAATATCTAAGCAGTACGACTGAACAATTACAGTAGTTTCTGATTGTTTATTAAAAGTAGTAAGACTGTAAACTTAAGAAACGATATGTGTATACCAGCGACGACTTTCGAGATATAACATTTAGCTACCCAATTATAACAGTAAACAATATGTATTCGACTTTTTCAATCGTTAATCTATGTTCTTATTAGCTACAATGTTTCAGTAATACTGTGGTGTGTACTGCTGATGTCAACAGTTATATAAGTAGTATGTATCATCAATCGAAAGTGAAATGCTTGATGGCAGAAGATTAAGAAGATCAAAGAAAAGAGAACGAAAACAGAGAATGAATAGTGTGGAGACGAAAAAAACAATGAAGTCTGGATATTTTGCAAATGAAGTATTCACTGTATGGATGTTACAGAAATCAAATGAGATTTGTGTGGCGCATATGTATCTGGTGCCCCTTCGCACCTTTGGTTGTCAAATTTGACTAAGATATTCTGTAATGGTTATCCCCACATATGTTCTCGTTCACTATAATACGAATTATTTTTTATATGAAAATGTTATATCCCGAAGAGAATTATGAATGGTAACTTTGGGGACTGTTTATGGACCAATATGATAGGTATATAAATCACAAGAGTAAAACCGTGCTTCGGTTTGGGCACCCGGGCAGTATCACAGCCCGCACACAAATAAATGAAATGATGAATTCTATTGACGATACTATTCTCGCTCATATTAGAAGCAAGACAATTTACACTATTATTATTACTACCATTATTATTATTATTATTATTATTATTATTATTATTATTTACTACGTCGCTTTTTCACCCCCTTTTATCCCCAATTTGTGTAACCTTACTTTTCAACTTATGCAGCAGGCTCGCTCTTGGTGGAAAATCTGTCCTATCTAAACGATCTCCAGTCACTGTCTGGTTGAAAGTGAATGCTTCCACCGATTATGAATACTGAAGTAGTCTTTCTGAAACCACGTACGCCGTTCAAGCTGGCTTCCTTCAACGTTCGCACACTAATGCAGATCAGACAACAGATAGGGCTGGCTATGTCTTTGGAAGGTCTTAATGTTGACGTTTGTTGTCTATCCGAGACCCGTATTCAAGATTCTAGTGAAGTACTACAAATTCGCTCTCCATCTGTCGCCTCGAAAAGCTTGTTCCACGTGCGCTTATCCGGGGACCCTGTGGCATCTTCGTCTGGTCTTGCTGGCGTTGGTGTCGCACTAAGCGCTAGAGCTGAGGCAGCACTAATCGATTGGATCCCCATTAACAGTCGGTTATGTGCTGTTAGATTAGAAAGTTCCATCAAAGTGAGAAGAAATCGGCGTGAGAATCGGTGTCTTTTCGTCATCTCCGCCTATGCCCCGACAGATTGCAGCCCGGATGCAATCAAGGATGAGTTTTACCATCACTTAACAGTTCTTCTCCAGAAAGCGCGTTCGACAGATATTGTAGTACTAGCCGGAGACTTGAATGCACAGGTCGGGCGTCTAGACACAGAAGAGAGTCGTTTAGGTGGCCGATGGGGACTTGTTGGTCGCAGGACAGATAACGGGGACCGTTTGCTGCAACTGTGCACAGACCACAATCTGTTTCTGGCCACCACTAACTTCCGGCACAGTCATCGCCGGTGTGCTACCTGGCGTCCTCCTTCTGCATCCCAAGCCTGGACTCAGATTGATCACATCGCGATCAGCTACCGCTGGCGTGGTTGTGTACAAGACTGCCGCTCCTTTTGGAGTACTTATCTGGAGTCTGATCATGCCCTGGTCTGCGCCAATCTCACCTTACTTTTCAGTGGCCGAAGGATTGACCACCACCAACGGATCGATGTTAGTAAACTGGCTGCAACTTCTGTTGCAAGTAAGTATCGAGCGGAGCTAGCTTCTAGGCTAGCTACCATCCCACTGAAAAGTATAGATGAGCATTGGTTGCATCTTCACGACGCCATGAAAATGGCGAGTAAAGCCGCTTGCGGCTTCGCGAAACGTCCCGCTTACAAGCACTGGGTTTCTTCTGGCTCCTTACAACTGATCGAAGCCCGTCGGTCTACTCCGGGTGACCGTGAGTATGACCACAAACGAAGGCTGTTACGTAATGAAATTGGGCAAAGCTTGCGTAAGGACCGAGAAGCCTGGTGGTCGGAGCGTGCTATTGAGATGGAAGCAGCAGCTGCATCTGGTAACTGCCGGAAGCTCTTCCAACTCAACCGAGCCACTGGCAGCAAGAAGTCTGGTGTGAGTGAAACAATCTACGAGGATGATGGGATGCCAATCACTAATATCTCTCGACGTCTTGGACGATGGGTGGAATTCTTCGAAGGGCAGTTCAACTGGCCTGCTGCTCCGGCAACATCAACCAGTTTGTCCTGCCCCCCATGGCCGGTGACAACTGATCCACCAAACGAGGCGGAAGTCCGCAAGGAAATCCAACTCTTGAAATGTTACAAATCACCGGGCCCAGATGACTTACCTCCGGCTCTTTTTAAAGATGGTGGTGACCTTCTGACTAAGGAATTGACTGTGTTGTTTGGAAAGGTTTGGGAAGAAGAAAGTGTTCCAACATCATGGAATGAGTCGATAGTCGTCCCTATCTTTAAAAAGGGTTCACGTTGTTCCTGCAATAACTATCGGGGGATAAGTCTACTTTCGATTGCGTCCAAACTATTGGCTTCTATCATTCTTCGTAGGTTGTTTAAAACCCGAGAACGATTGACTCGCGAGGAGCAGGCTGGTTTTCGTTCTGGTCGAGGATGCATTGATCACATCTTCACCCTCCGCCAAATGTTAGAACACCGTCATACTTATCGCAGGCCAACAATCGTAGTGTTTCTTGATATCGGGGCTGCCTTCGATTCGTTGGATAGGACTGTTCTCTGGGATTGTCTATTGAAGAAGGGTGTGCCTGAGAAGTTCATTAACATCTTAAAGGCCCTGTATACGAACACCTCAGGCAGAGTGAGGGCATACAACCACCTTTCTCCCTTGTTTCATTCGAGCAGTGGGGTTAGGCAGGGTTGCCCAATCTCACCATTCCTCTTCAACTTTGCCATCGACGACATCCTGGAAACAGCTCTGATGGATGTAAGTAATGGCGGTGTGGATCTGCTGCCTGGAGAACGACTTCTCGACCTTGAGTATGTGGATGATATTGTCTTACTGTGCGATAATGCCCAAGGCATGCAATCTGCACTTAATCAGTTGGCAATCAGTGTCCGCAGGTACGGTATGTGCTTTGCACCCTCCAAGTGCAAGGTACTCCTACAAGACTGGCAGGATTCTCATCCTGTACTCACCCTAGATGGTGAGCAGATTGAAGTAGTTGAGAAGTTCGTGTATCTAGGTAGCTACATAAGTGCTGGTGGTGACGTGAGTGATGAGATTGATGCACGTATAATGAAAGCCAGAGCGATTTATGCCAATCTGGGCCATCTTTGGCGCCTTCGTGATGTTAGTCTGGCTGTAAAAGGTCGGATCTACAACGCGTCGGTGAGAGCAGTTTTGCTCTATGCTTGTGAAAGCTGGCCTCTCCGAGTTGAGGATGTTAGAAGTCTCTCTGTGTTCGATCATCGTTGTCTCCGAAGGATTACTGACATTCAGTGGCAACACCATGTTAGTAATGCAGAGGTTCGGCATCGTATGTTCGGGCGCAGAGACCATAATTCGATTGATGTCACCATCTTGAAACACCGACTTCGGTGGCTTGGACATGTTTTACGAATGTCGTCCCAGAGACTTCCACGTCGTGCATTATTTGCCGACGCTGGGACTGGTTGGAAAAAGCGGAGAGGAGGTCAGTGTATGACATGGTGTCGTGGCATGAAAGAGAGCTGCAAAGGGCTAGCTTCTGTTGGTCCTTCACGACTTCCTGGTTGGGGTCCAAGAGATGATGCAACACAGTGGCTAGAGACGTTATCAGATATGGCTCAGAATAGAAGCCAATGGCGGTCCTGCTGTAACCTTCTTCTACTTTCTTCATAAAGAGTGGTTATAACTGCCTTAACTGAAAGAGTTCTTCTGGTTGTACAATTCAGTTCCCCCCATCACTACTCTTCTCCTTTTCTTTTTTTCCTTCTTTCATATATACGCATCTTCTTCCTTCTCCCATTCTCATTATTTTGTGTGGCGCATATGTATCCGGTGCCCTTTGTACCAATATATATGTGATTAAATAAATAAATAAATAAATAAATGATAGGTATATTTCCTATTGTATAATTGTTAACTGACTAAACTATTCATATTCTTGTCCCTCTTATTATAGGCTTTATTTCGACCCATAGACTACTACTGTACGATTTACCATTCCCAAGTTATACCCAGTCTATTAATTACTGTTCCCCCCTATTCACAGCCACAATTGGCTAAATATTATACAAATATTATTTTCTATTTTATGGTACGATGTGGTCTGTTTGGTTGGTATATAAAGCCAGTATGTTTGTGAATAATGATTCATATTGCCGAGGTTGTTATTGGTGTTCTGGACTTAGCTGGCTGCGCTAGGCAGAAAGCAGGACCGATAAGTATTCTAGACTGCTAGTACGGGTTTCGTGTGTCATTGGTCCGATCGTTAATTCACTGCTTTTCAATTGGCAGCATCGTCGCGTCATATATATTAATCGGGGGTACAAACCACAAGTTATAATAGAAAACAATAATAATAAATAAATTTAATAGAACTCTACAATAAATAACTTACATAACCAATACCTGACAAGAATGCTTCAACAATTCCAGCGTTAAACGCTGCAACATTCAATGGAGCAGCTATAATTTTAAATGAAACATAGTTATTAGAACGGTTTTTTGTATGTGGAGATTTTAATAATTTTATAGTTGAAATCATGAATCAATTGAAGCTAGACCACCATGCTTCAAGAGATATTTCTTGAAGTTCTAGTGAAAAGCAGTGACCAGTGGGGTTCAACCAGGTCTGTTGTGAGATCGGAACTCACTGAGGACAATGGTAGACAGTTGCTCAATTTCGTGGATTAGTTGAAGTTAGACATTAACACCGTTGGATACCAGAAGGCCCAGTGGTCTATCGGTTGAGTGAGCTGGCGCGAGACTAATAGGTCCTGGGTTCGAATTTCGCGAGGCGTGTTTGTGTATTCGCACTGCTGAGTAGTCCCACAATAAAATGAAACGACCATCCAGTGATTCCAAGTTTTCAATGATGGTCTAGCTTCAATTGACTCATGATGTCAACTATGAAATATAATAAGTTTTTATTTATTTATTTATACACATAAATATTGGTACAAGGGGGCACTAGATATATATGCGCCACACAAAACAATGAGAATGAAAAGAGAAAAAGTGGAAGATGCATATATAAAAAAATAAGACTAATGATGAGGGAAACTGAATTGTACAACCAGAAGACTCTTTCAGTTAAGAAAGTTAGAACCACTCTTTATGAAGAAAGTAAAAGAAGGTGTACAGCAGGATCGCCACTGACTTCTATTCTGAGCCATGTCTGATAACGTCTCTAGCCACTGTGTTGCATCATCTCTTGGACCCCAACCAGGAAGTCGTGAAGGACCAACAGAAACCAGCCCTTTGCAGCTTTCTGTCATACACTAACCACCTCTCCGCTTTTCAAACCAGTCCCAGCGTCGGCAAATAATGCACGACGTGGAATTCTCTGGGACGACATTCGTAGAACGTGTCCAAGCCACCGAAGTCGGTGTTTCAAGATGATCACACCAATTGAATTATCGTCTCTGTTCCCGAACACGATGCCGAACCTCTGCATTACTAAGATGCCGTTGCCACTAGATGTCAGTAATCCTTCAGAGATAACGATGATCGAACACAGAGAGTCGTCTAACATCTTTGACTCAGAGAGGCCAAGTTTCACAAGCATAGAGCAAAACTGCTCTCACCCGCGAGTTGTAAATCCAAACTTTTACAACCAGATTAACATCACGAAAGCGCAAAAGATAGCCCAAATTGGCATAAGCCACTCTGGCTTCCATCATACGTGAATTGATCTGATCACTCACGCGACCACCAACACTTATGCAACTATCCAGATACACGAACTCGACTACTTCTATCTACTCACTACTCAGGGTGAGTGCAGGATCAGGGTCCTGCCAGTCTTGTAGAAGTACTTTGCACTTCGAAAGTGCAAAGCATATACCTTACCTACGCAAACTAATTGCCAACTGATTAAGTGCAGATTGCATGGATTTGGTATCATTGCACAGTAAGACAATATCATCCACATACTCAAGGTCGAGAAGTCTTCCTCCAGACAACAGATCCACACCGCCATTCCCTACATACATCAGAGCTGTTTCCAGAACGTTATCGATAGTAAAGTTGAAGAGTAATGGTGAGATTGGCCAACTATACACAACCACACTAATTGGATGGAACAATGGAGAGAGAGGTGGTTGTATATCTTCACTCTGACTAAGGTGTTTGTATATAGGGCTTTTAAGATATAATAAACTTCTCAGACACACCCTTCTTCAATAGAGAATTGCGAGAACAGTCCTGTTATTTATTTATTTAAACACATAAATATTGGTACAAGGAAGCACTAGATAAATATGTGAGGGCTGTGATACTGCCCAGCTGCCCAGACTGAAGCAGGTGGTTTTCTTAGGGGGCCACACTCAGAGCCTTTGACCTAAAGGTCTAGTCCACAAGGATGTGAAGCATCGTCAGGAGATAGTCCCATGGTGGCCGGTGACCAACGATTGGTTCATACGCCATTTGTTCTCGCAGGATACTGGAGTTCATGTGCACAATTGGTTTGAAATCAGGGTTTTCCAACTCTCCTTGGTGAACTTTCCATGTCCACCAACCCGGTTAAATCGCTGGAAATTCGCTTTTCGTCCTCTCAATTTCGTAAGCAAAAATAATGCCACGAGAAGGCAGTGAGTAGTCCTTCCCTGGCAGAGGCTATTTGAGAGCATTTCGAGAAGGAGAGCAGACTCTCTCCACTCTCGGCCGTACCAGGGCATTTGGGGGACAGTCCTGTCCAACGGATCGAAGGCAGTCATGATGTGAAGGAACACTACGATTGTTGGCTTGTGATAAGACTGACGGTGTTCCAACATGTGCTATAGAGTGAAGATATGATAAGCACATTCTCGACCAGAACGAAGAACAGCCTGCTCCTCGCGAGTCAATCTTTCTAGGGTTTTTTAGAACAATCTACGAAGTATGATGGAACCCGATAGATAGCACGTTATTGAAAGTAGACTACTCCCATGATAGTTGCTACAGAAAAGAAGTGAACTCCTATGGACAAGTACAGAGCAAAGCTAACCGCATAATTCCACAGTTATTTGAAATAGCATACACAGAACACACTGACAACTTACACTTCTTTACACTATATTACTGTAAAATATTGAGTGACTAAATTATAATACATAGGATGATACTTAGAAGGTATTATACACCCGATATATTCTTTCCTCTTATTCCACCTAGGTCAAGACAACTTGAAGAGCACAATAAGACAGTTCAGAAGCCAACACACGAGTAATCAACGTTTGCAACTTCTATCTAACTCATATATATATATAACTTTTAAAATGTTAATAAACTTTTCAAATACACACCCCCCCCCTTTCTTCAATAGACTAATTTCAGGAACTTACATGTTTTACGTTTTTCATCTTTATCTTCATAATTAAATTGTATAAAACGATTCATCACAGGTTCATGTTCAATCATATAAACTAAAGAAGGGGGGAAAGAAAAATTAAAAAAATTTTTTTTTTAATTTTACAAATATTTTCATCTACACCATCCCTTTCTAATTCATCAGCTTCTTTATTAAATAAATTTTTCCATAAATTAATTTTTAAAAAAATTAATGCATTATATAAACGTATATCACGTTTATTTGGTTTATCTCTTAAATAGACAATATCAATAATACGTTCACCAATAAATTTGCCAAAATCTGATAATCTACATAGAAACAAAAAAAATGAAAGAATTTTTTTTTTAGTTTTTTTAAAAAAATCAAAAAATTTTTTTTCTTTTTTTAAAAAAATTTTTATTAATTCAAAAAAGGAATCAAAATTTTATAATAAAATTAATGAAAAAATTAGGACTAAAGGAATTGTTGGTATAGTTGATGATGATGATGATGAGGAGGAGGAGGAGGAGGCGGTCTGTTTGAACACTTGAGCTACCTATTCCTGTTATCTAGATATTTCAACAAGATATCTAATTTTGTTTGTTTTAATAATATCATTATGGCTATGAATCGCATAACCTATTCAGGTGTGCTTCTGAAAAGTGTACAAATTTTCAGGCCCTCAAATGCCTTGGTACGATCAAGAGTGGGGAGCGTTCGCTCTCCTTCTTGAAATGCTCTCACATGACCACGAGTATATAGCCTCTACCAGGGAAGTTCTACTCACTGCCTTATCGTAGCATTACTGTTGTTTACCAAATTGAGAGGACGAAAAGCGAATGTCCCACGCTTTAACCGGGTTGATGGACACGACGAGTCCACCTAGGGGAGTTGGAAAACCCTCATTCCAAACAAATGGTGCACATGAGCTGGCTCCAGTATCCTGAGGGAACAAATAGCGTATGAATCAATCGTTGGTCATCGGCTTTCATGGGACTGCATCTCCTTACGATGCTCCACTTCCTTGTCGATTAGACATTCAGGTCAAAGACTCGCGGTGTGGCCCCCTAAGAAAACCATCTGTTTCGGTTTGGGCACCCGGGCAGTATCACAGCCCTAACACAAATCAAATGAGATTTGTGTGGCGCATATATATCTGGTGCCCGATTGTACCAATATTTATGTGTTTAAATAATAATTACAATTTTCGTTCTACAAGTTACAAAGACCCAATCAGAGATATCATGGTTGCTGGCAATATTTAGCGAAAAGAATATACATTATGAAGATGTAAATTCCTGAACCGTTAATATCTAAACTACAGGATCACTCAATATTTGTCGTCAAGATTGACCAAGAAGTGAGAAATGGAAACTTGTTGAAATACTCCGTGCTGAGATTTCTATATTGTACCAAAAATGTAATATTGAATAAACCTGATAATAATAAATGCTCGAAATGCTCTCATATAGTCATGAGTAGATAATTATTGCCAAAGAAGTCCGGCTTACTGCCTTCGTGCAATGGGTGTGTTTACCAAAATGGAGAGGATGTAAAACAAATGTCCTGCGCTTTAAACGGGTTAGTAGGAATAGAAGATTCACACCGGGGTGTTTGGAAACCCTGATTCCAAACTGATGATGTATTTGGGCTATAGGATCTTGACAGAACTAATGGGGTATGAACTTTTTGTTGGTCACTGGCTACTATGGGACTGCATTTCTTAGAGTTTTTCCATTGCCTTGTGGATTAGACCTCTAGGCCTGGGGCGTGGCCCCCTAAGAATATCACCTGTTTCAATTCGGACACACGGGGGTATCCCAGCCCATAAACAATGAATGATAATTATTTATGTGGCGCATAGAAATCTTGGTGCTTCTTTCTACCAATGTTTATGTGCTTAAGTAAATAAATAGATTTAGTAAGAAACTGTGACGTGTGCTACTGAACTCGATAGATGTAAATAGTATGTATCATCAATCGAAAGTAACATGCCTGGAGATAGAAGGTTAAGAAAATCGAAGAGAACGAGAAGAGAGAGTGATTGGTATGAAAACGAAGGAACAACAAAGTCGAAGACAGCTGATGGATATTTTGCAAATAAAGTATTTACTGCATGGTTCTCATATTTTACCAAGATATTCTGTAATTCAGAAGGGGTTTTGAGGAGATTTCAGTATTTTCATAGTTGAAATCATGAGTCAATCGAAGCTAGACCACCATGGGAAACCTGGACAGCTGTTTCGTCCTATTGTTTAAACTAATGAAGAAACCCAGGACCTACCAGTCTCGCGCCAGAGCACTTAACCGATAGACTACTGAGCCGGCATCCAACGGTGTTAATGTCTAACTTCAACCGATCCACGAAATCTGCGCAACCGTTCACCAGTTGTCTTCAGTGAGTTGATATCTCTACAACAGACTTGGTTGAACTCCACTGGCCACTGCTTCTCTGGTGCGAGACTGGTAGGTCCTGGGTTCGAATCTCGCGAGTGCGGGATTGTGGATGCACACTGCTGAGGAGTCCCATAATAGGACGAAACGGCCGTCCAATGCTCCCAGGTTTTCCATGGTGGCCTAGCTTCAATTGACTCATGATATTCTGTTATGGTTGTCCCCACTTATGTTCTCGTTCACAACAACTGTGTAGTAAGTTGGATAACATCTATCTGAAAGTATTCTAGCATTCAAGGGTTAGATGGTCACCATAAACCTTTAAATAGCAATAGATGATCTCATTATAATAAGAATTTTCCACGCTTTAGTATAAATTATTCACTCACCTTTTCTGTACAAGATCCATACTAGATACATTACGCATTGAATATTTGACTAGTTCCACAAATAGATAAGCAAAAGATGCTATATTAACCTAAAGAAAAATATAAAGAAATTAAAAACTTACCTCACCACGTAGTTTTGTTAAGTTTTTTTCTAAAATTGCTGCAGAATTTTTTGGATTACCGTAATTCATTTTAACAAAACTAAAAAAGGAAAACGTGGAATAAATCAATAAATACACAGTAATCATGAACAATAAGGGGGGGAGGATGAAAAGGTAGCTCCTTCGGGGGTTACTACCGGTCCCAAGCCCGGATAACAGAGGAGGGTTGGGCATGGGGTTAGCGATCCCATCCCGTAGAAAAAACCAACTCGCTAAAAAACACTAACCAGAAAAAATTATTCAAACCATTTAAACTCTGCCCTGGGAGTTGAAGAAATAATTATGACGTCTCATGATGAAAGCCGAGTACCTTCGGAAGTCATGAGGCCGATGTATCTTCTAACAACCAGAGCAACAATTTTTTATAGGTACATGGAACGTCCGGACAATGTGGGAGACCGGAAGAGTCTTCTAAATTGCTGCAGAACAGGTATTATGAACAATATTGATATTTGTTAAACACCGTTCGGGAAGTCTCTTAAGCATTCGATTAGGCCTTTTAGAGTCACTGATCTGCAGATTAGATTAACTAGGCTTGAATAATATTTTATGGCTAATCACATTCATCTACAAGATAAATTCTATCATGAAAGTTCACTCTTTTCAGATGAAATATGATGTATTAAACTAAGCATTGATCAAAGTCATCTCATTAACCGATCAACAAACTGCCAGATGCACAACATGAAAGAACGTTATCGAGACTAAAAAGCCATGTGAGAAGTTTATATAGAAACAAGAAGATAGATAGTAGTCTATGTAATCAGTTGTGGCTCCACCCACTACTGCAGAGTATACAACAGATCGTAAGAGTTGAAGACAGCGATACCGACAGGATTCGAGAGAGAAAAAACGAGTCCCAAAGTCTATAACACGATAATAGATGACAGAGTCGATATGTTACAGAGATCATATTTGCCAACAATCAAAAAAGTTGACACAATAACAGACCGTAAAGGTGGTCACGAAGAAAATTGAGAGGTAGAAATCGGTCGTTTTTAGTAGATGCTTAATCCTTTTCATTTGCTAGCATTATCAAACCCGTACCAGGAGAGCTAGTTGCATCTGTTTTACCTGCTTTTTCTTTAATACTCCACTCCTTAATCTCAGGCCATGCGCCCCAAAAACACCTTATCAGTTCAGGAGTGCTAAGATCAAAAAGCTCTTTTTCACTCACTATTACTGGAATTAGTTAAGACGTTCAATACTATGGGATCACATACTTTGGTCTAACAATGAAATAAAGAGCACTCTTTCAATGAAAACAATCATGGAATCGTCTTGTCTTTCAGAAACAAAACAACAACTATGAAATTCACATGTCGTTATGGAATAAGTACCCAAAAAAAACCCAACTATTTCTTCTGAGCACGTATATTTTTCAAAAAATAACAAGAATCAAATGTATATACATAGTCAATTTATCACAACAATTTATGGACATATAGAATCAAGTATGAGAAAATGTCTTGTATAGATCCAAATCTGTAAATTTCAGCGCAGAACAGATTCCAGCAATGATAAGTATCATATAACCCATATAAAATGCCTATAATAGTAAGAAAAATAAGATTATAATCAGAAGGGGTTTTGTGGAGATTTAGTATTTTCATAGTTGAAAGCGTGAGTTAATTGAAGCTAGACCACCAAGGAAGACCTGGAAGCACTGGACTGCCGTTTCGTCCTATTGTGGGACTCCTCAGCAGTGCGCATCCACGAACTCGTCTCGCGAGATTCGAACCCAGAACCTACAAGTCTCGCGCCAGAGCACTCAACTTCGTGGATTCGTTGGAGTTAGACATTAACACCATCGGACGCCGGCTCAGTAGTCTATCGGTTAAGTGCTCTGACGCCAGACTGGTAGGTCCTGGGTCCGAATCTCGCGAGACGAGGTCGTGGATGTGCACTGCTGAGGAGTTCCACAATAGGATGAAACGGTCGTCCAGTGCTTCCAGGTTTTCTATGGGGATCTAGCTTCAATTGACTCACGCTTTCAACTATGAAAAATAAGATTGATAATAAAATGAAAACATGTTTATATATATATATATATATATATATATATATATATATATATGCTTGTACTCACATAGTCTTTACAATTGATTGACCACTGCGTAGTGACTAACGTCATGAATATCAAGTCTTTTTGAGTGTTGGTGAAATCTTTACAGGAGGTTAATCGCAATCGCATAAGCTCAGTGATAATAACCGTGACGGTAAAACTGGGTGACGCAGGATCGAACCCAGTAGGGAGCACCAGTTTCTTCAAAATTACAGATATATATTGCTAATGAGTGTCAAATTTATTTATATGAACACATAAATATTGGTACAAAGAGGTATCAGATACATATGCGCCATACAAATCTCATTTGATTTGTGTGAGGACTGTGATACTGCCTGGGAGGCCAAACTGAAGCAGGTGGTTTTCTTAGGAGGCCACACTCCGAGCCTTTGACCTAAAGGTCTGATCCACAAGGCAGTGGAGCATCGTAAGAAGATGAAATCCCATGGTAGTAGGTCACCAACGATTGACTCATACGCCATTTGTTCCGTCAACATACTGGAGCCTATGTGCACAATTGGTTTGGAATTGTGGTTTTCCAACTTCCTAAGCGGACCCTCCGTGTCCACCAATCCGGTTGAATCGCCGGACATTCGCTTTTCGTCCTTTCAATTTCGTAAACAACAGTAATGCCACGAGAAGGCAGTGAGTAGAACTTCCCAGTCAGAGGCTATATACGCGTGTCCATGTGAGAGCGTTTGGAGAGGGAGAGTGGACTCTCCTCACTCTCGGCCGTACCAGGGCATTTGGAGGCAAAAATATACATCAATATGCTAAATAGATTTATTCTTACCATAGTAGAATAATTTGATTTAGATGGTTGAATTGTCTTTTCTACTAATGATGGTAATGATAGTAAATTGAAATGTTTCTTAGAAATATCATTATTCTCCGGAAAAACAATTGAGTCGAATGGTCCTGAATCAATAATGATACCACGCATAAAAAATTTATCACATTCTATAATACGAACAAGTACTATACGACCATAAACATCAGGATCTTTTGGTAATAAAATCTATAAGAATAAAAGGATAGAAAAGAGAATTAAACGAATGTAAGCATTATATAAAAAGGAAGTGATGACGGTTATTCCTCCCCCCTCCCCCCGAAAAAAAAGAGACGAAATTGCCAAAGAAAGAGTCATATATATAATACACTCCTTTCTTAAATCCCTAAATAGTGTAGTGCACAAGAACACTAGTTGGGGACAATTGAATGTATTTTGGCACAACATTACAGACTATCTCACTAGAATCTGATGACCATACAGTAGTAAACAGTTAATTTTCAAAATAACAATCAATTGTCATAATCTTCACTGTTCCTTCTGTAAATATCAGTCTATCTTCTATAATTACGCCTGTCACCCCTTGTGGACGAACATAGGCCGCCCATCAGCATTCTTCATCCAGCCCTGTCCTGGGAAATCCTTTCCAGTTTTTATTCATCCCTTTCATATATGCTTCTATTTCCTGGCGTAATGTGTTCTTTGGCCTTCCTCTTTTCTGCTTTCCTTCCGGATTCCAAATTAGGGTTTACCTAGTGATGAAGTTTGATGATTTCCGTAATGTATGTCCTATCCACTTACAACATCTCTTAATCTCCTCTTCAGCTGGCAGCTGGTTTGTTTTCTCCCACAGTAGACTATTACTGATGGTATCCGGCCAACGGACATTAAGTATCCTATGTAGACAATTGTTTAGAAATACTTTTATCTTTTTGATGATAGTTGTGATAGTTCTCTAAGTTTCAGCTCCGTATAGTAGAATGATACTATTGTAGCGAACAAGAACACTAGTTGGGGACAATCGAATGCATAAAAGCACAAATTACAAACTATCTTACTAAGATCTGACAACCATACAGTAAACAGTTGAATTGCAAATTAACAATCAATTGTCTCAATCTTAACTGTTCTTTCTGCAGATATCAGTCCATCTTCTCTGATTTCATCATTCATGCATTTTCATATTGATTGCGTTTCATTTCAGTTCTTTCCTTATCGGTCTTCTGTCAAAATACATTCTATATCTGACCATCAACATATACTGTTTATATGAATATAAGTAGCCAACACTACAATAGTACGAACTGAGCTATAATGGTTTTCGATAAAAAATCTGTGAAATTCACGACAATTTTTTTTGTGTTATTTACAAAAACAACAGAGTGAAGAGAACAAATCCCCATAAGTAAACCAACCACTACAATGATAGAACGATCATATAATCCCTAAGGTTATTGAAAAGAATGAACGTCTCAAATCTTTTGTGCTTTCCAATCTATGAATCATTCTTTGAATAAGTGCTAATGAATTAAATTAGAGAGAAATGTCTGTGCACATGACCTGAGCATTCATTGGAGTTGAGAAACAACGAGATATATGAAGATTCTGAGTTGTGAAGAATTCTACGGATGGGATAACCGTGCTATCAGAAATCTGAAATATTTTAAAGGAGATAAGATTGATTTAACGTCAAATGTCTAGAATACAGTTTACATAACATCAGTTCGCACAGTTACTGGAGAGAATGAAGTGGACTTTTCAACAACAAAAAAAGAAGTACATGATTATAGTAGCTGAGGTATTGTTTATATGATTTGAAGAACTTCATGACTTGATACAATGAATTCCATATTAAACCTAAAAACATTTTTCTAAATATAATGTCTTGATCGTTCATTGTTCAAAGACTTTAATCAATTCTTAAACACTAATGCTCCCAAATGCCCTGGTACGGCCGAGAATGGGGAGGGTCCGCTCTCTAGAAATATTCTGACACAGCCATGCGTATATAGCCTCTGCTAGGGAAGGACTACTCACTGCCTTCTCGTGGCATTACTGTTGTTTACGAAATTCAGAGGATGGAAAGCAAATGTCCAGTGCTTTAAACGAGTTGATGGACACAGAAAGTCCACCTACGGGAGTTGGAAAACCCTGATTCCAAACAAATGGGTTCCAGTATCCTGAGGGAACAAATGGCGTATGAACCAATTGTCAGTCACCGGTTACCATGGGATTGCTCCTCCCGCTGAATGTTAGACTGAAACATCCTGGATATTGGAATAATAAAACAATGATATATTTGTGACATCTCAATAATAAGTAGAAATTTGTATTTCTGGTGTTTTATCCCTTAGTATAAGTTAATTCTTCAAAATAAATAACCTAATTAAATTAACGGGAATTTAAACAGTATAAAGGAATAGTGTACAGAATATTTAGTTCGATCAAAATTAAATAGTTGATGTAATGATGTCAATATCAGTGTTTCATTTTTGTTACGGTAATTATAAACAAAGAACATCAACTCTGGGATGCAGGTACATCCAGCTGATGAGTCCCAAATAGGATGAAACGCATGTTCTCGAATCCATTGCTGGCCACCATCTATTTTTCGCTTATAGGATATAAAGTAGTTCTAATCTCGCGGTTTAAAGGAAGTCAGAGATTTTATACACCTACGTCATTGTGATCAATTCTGAGTCATGTCACAGAAAGTCTCCAACCATTGATTATAATAGTCGCGCGGATCACAGGTAGTCTGAGTCTACCAACATGACTCAGATAAGAAGTTAGTGACTTTATGAACATACCGTATTTTGTTGTGGCCGCCCCTAACTTTCTTCCATCTGGGTTCGAGTCCTTGCGTGCAGGATCGTGGGTGCTTACTGTTGAGGAGTTTGATACTAGGACGAGACGGCTGTCCTGTGATTCCAGGTTTTCAATGGTGGTCTAGCTTAGATTGACTCGTGAATTCAACTTGGAAAACATTCAGCAACAAGCAATATAGACACATTGATAATTTGCGTTAATCATTTATTTATTTATTTATTAACAGTTATACATACTTGTTCATAAGCTTTTGTATGACCAACCCAAAATTTACCATCAAAACTTGGTTCAGTAATAAGAACACGAACTTCACAACCAACACGACCATCATAAGTTCGATAACTTCGGAAAAGATCATGTAATCTACGTGTACGAGATTTAACTTCGGAAGAATTGGCTTTTCTATAGAAAAAAAAACAACAATAATAAAGTGTATCATAAAAATAATATTCGAATCTTACAAATTGTTTGACTATCTTCCCTGACAGTACAATCAACCATATGCTTACTTAAAAGTAAATATATGATACATTCTATATTAATTTTGGTCACTGTCCCAGAAGATGAGCGTGAAAGCTGTACTATTTATCATAGTTCAAATTACAAAACAAACTAAGCAAGACCACCACTAGAAACCACGAGGCAGTGGACAGCTGTTACATCCTAGTATAGGAGTCTTGAGTAGTGCGAACCCACGACTCAGATACAGGCAATCAAAATATGAAAATTCTACAATCGCCAGATGCTCGTGCAATGACGTGAACTGACCGAAGTTATGTATATACACCATTGGATACTGGCTCAGTGGTTTAGAGGTTAAGCGCTCGCTCACAAGATCAGATGTCTTGAGTTCGACTTCCGGTCAAGCGGTTGTAGATGGACATATCAGGACAAAACAGTCCTACAGTACTCTTAGGCATTAAATGTTATCAATAGTGATAGATATACACAATTCACATTCAATCCAATCAACACCGTAGATTAGATAGCATGTGTTGGGGATCTTAGATCCCCAGAAATCACTTGGTAAATGTCTTATTTTTGTAATTTTATTTTAAAAGTTTGAATCTCTTGTTTTCGCGCCAAAAGCGCTCATTTTCGCCTTTAAGTTGTATTTCCCACTTGGGAGGATCTTAAACGCTATTGGTTCGTTGTTTTTTTAGTATACTATTTTGTAATGCTTCCCAAAGACAATTTTATGCTGTATATATACATTTTGATTTGTGCCTGTTGTGATCGTTTGTGTTTCTGGCTACTTGCGGAATATATCTTCCTCACTTCGAACTTGGACTTCTCACTTTAGTTAGCGGGGCTGGGCCGCATCAGAATAGCCAGCTTATCCGTCTTTGGTCACAGAGTCTTTGTTCTGTTCTCAGATTAGGTAACTTGTAATCGCTTCAAACATAACAGCATGATAAACTAGAGAATATGTATCTTCTTCAAATAGTAAACTGTAAAACAATTCATTGAACAGCAGACTTTGAATTACACCCTCTCCGTGAAGATTACACATACTGTGTTGTATGCTAATCACGTCTGTCGGCATAAGTAGTATGTAAACAAATAAAACCAAAAAAAATTTCCTAATTTTAGAAAATACCTTGACATATTAGCAGCAGGTGTACCAGGACGTGGAAAGAATTGATTTATATGTAATACAGGAAATTGATACTTTTCAATTAATTCAACAGTTTCATTAAAATCATTATTTGTTTCAGTTGGAAAACCGCATATCACATCAGTGGCAATTGTAAGCGTTCCAGATCCATTTACAGTATCATGTGCTGCGCCAGGAGGTCTAAAAAGAAACAATATAGATTAAAGATGATGGGGGAAATCAATGAACACATGATTAGCAGAATGTAAGTAAGTCGTTTGTTTCTTTTTTAAATCGGTTCATGGTCTTAATTACAACTTGACAATCTTCACAACCCTATACTTAAGCCTGTTAACCCTCTTGGGAGGAGGGCATAGACCGCCGACTAGCATTCTCCACCCATAACCTTATACTGATAACTATAAGCAAATGATAACTTACAAATTTGGCGGTTTCACATTTTGCATAAGATAATCTACAACACTTGAGAATTCTTCCATAGTATATTCCCTTTTCATTGCGTCTAATACAGCATCTGAACCTGTGACAAAAAAAATATAAGAAAATTGACAGAGACTAAGAATACCGATGAACACATGAGACATTAAATGGTTTTGTGAAACCCTTGTGGTTATTCATTTAATCAGAAGGAAGCATATATGAATAATACGTAATGAACAATGAAAGAATTCATATAAAATACCTTGATCTTACATGATTAATCAATTACATTAAGTTGATTATAGATTTCTGACCATTCGAATTTATGAAAATCCTTACTCTTACGTCTTCATGAAGTCTTCTTCAGTGAAATTGATCATCATACAGTTGATGGTCAATATTATGATTCCATATATGCCCCAGGAGTTTTAATTAGCTTGCTTGTCTGTGTAGTCAAACCAGAAATTCTAGACGTTTTGTCGGGGATGCTAGATCCCCAGAAATCAGTTGGTAAACGCCTTAATTTTATAATTTCATCTTGGAAATTTGAATTTCTCGTTTCCGCTCCAAAAGCGCCTATTTTCACCTTCAAATTGTATTTCACACTTAAAGGGACCCTAAATGTCATTAGTTCGTTCCCTCGTTTAACACGCTATTTTGTGACTCTTCCTGAGGACATTTTTATGCTGTATATATACACTTGAGTTGTGCTTCCTGTTGTTTGTGCGTCTGGCTGCTTGTGAAATATACCTTTCCCTCATCTGCACCAGACCTTCTCGCTCTAGTTAGCGGAGCTAGAACGCATTGGAGTAGTTTAGCTTGTTTTGTTGTGTCGCTGATCCTTCGTTCTGTTCGCCGGTTTTAGAGTGATCTCGTAATCTCTTCAAACATAGCACATTTAGACAATCCTTTTAATAGGTGGGTGAAGAGAATTCACTGTAATCAATTATGCACGAAAGATAAAAGAATTCCTCTTTTAAATTAAGATAAATTACAAACAACGTAATCTTCAACATATAGACGATTTATTGAAGTTCTACAGGGAGTCTGCGAAATCAAAATTGACAATATACATTAACCAACAAACATTAAAACTGAACTAATTGGATATTTGAACTATGACGTACTTTTTGAAAGTTACACTGATCGATAGCAAATCCTAAGCGTAACTTGAGTCGATCCTTACTTTATAAACCTTTTAAACTAGAACAAGCCCTGTCTAATATTCAAATGTTCTTGAGCTAACAATGGTGCACAATGAAAACTATTCTCTAATTTTGTAAAACGTTGCAAAACTTGATTTCGTTAGAATATAATGCACCAAAAAGGCTTTTAGACGGAGATGGAAAGTGGCTAGCA
This sequence comes from Schistosoma mansoni, assembly GCF_000237925.1. Classification (NCBI taxonomy): domain Eukaryota; kingdom Metazoa; phylum Platyhelminthes; class Trematoda; order Strigeidida; family Schistosomatidae; genus Schistosoma; species Schistosoma mansoni. The sequence continues at coordinate 143,136 of NW_017386091.1, read as the reverse complement.
GTAGAATTCTGGACGTGCGTTTCGTCCTATTTGGGACTCGTGAGTTGTATGTACCTGTAAGCCAGGGTTGATGTTCACTCTGGGACTCGAATCTAGCACCATTCGCTTCAAATGCCGTTATATATATATATATGATGCCCAGGTGCCCAAACTGAAGCAGGTGGTTTTCATGGGGGGCCATACTGGAGCCTTTGACCTAAAGGTCTGATCCACAAGGCAGTGGAACATCGTGAGGAGATGCAGTTTCATGGTAGCCGGTGACCAACGATTGATTCGTACACCATTTGTTCCCTCAGGATAATGGGGCCTATGTACATCATTGGTTTGAAATGAGAGTTTTCCAGCTCCCCTAGATGGACTTTTCGTGTCCACTAACCCGGTTAAAGCGCCGGACATTCGCTTTTCGTCCTCTCAATTCCGTAAACAACAGTAATGCTACGGGAATGCGGTGAATAGGACTTCCCTGACAGGCTATATACGCCAGGCCATGTGAGAGCACTCTCGGCCGTACCAGGGCACTTGAAGAATTCAAGTCTTATTGTATCACGTTATAATTGTTTTTTTATGGTGTTGTGAATATAGAACTTTATGATTTTCTTCGAAATATAACTTTTACCACCATTTTACAGTAGTCTTGTATATGTTCATCCCAATCAATCCAGACAATATAATTCCAAATTTCGAAATACGTAGATAAATGTGGTAAAATACCGAAGACTATGAACGAATTAACGATATCAATCAGGAAACAATGATTTCGATTTAATTAATTAACGCCAATACATTAAACTATTCACATTATGTTAAAGGAAAAAGGTTAAATTTACATACTGTAGGTTAAGTTGGCGCTGTGAAATTTAGTCAAAACTTTATAGGGTTTTTGTCACCAACTGACATCAGCTGCAATACGATGATGCTCTGCTTATATTGATATTTATAGTCAGAATACTATATAGCTACAAAAACAATCTTCACTATGCAGCGAATCACATTAAGAATTTTAACACAAAATCTGTATCGGGAGCAGTTATTTCTTGTAATTCAACCTAAGCATCGTATTATAGTCACTATTTGCTTGCTTAGATATTTTTATACATTTCAAGCATTTTGGGAACCAAATATTGTCAATAACATACAAGCTATCTTTCACTAGACTTTCACTTTTGTGCGAAAATGCACGAGACTCTATCTTAACTCTTATTGGCTTGCAAATAGCCAAGAAATATAGATGTAGAAGCTATTACCAGAGCTACTCTTATTACTGACATTATATGTAACATTTACATAATGTTCTGCTGGAACGTTTTCAGAGCTTAAGTATTGTATATCAAGAAAAAAATGATATATCCAACAGACGACTGCCTGACAAGAATGCCACTACTAGTCACTATGTAACATTGATGAAGGAAAACGGAAATACCCTATACATCTATATAAAAGTTCCATTATAAACAGAATATGAAAATAAATAAAAAGTTACCAGATTGAACAGGAATATGAAGAAATGAATACACTCTAGGATGTGATAATACTTCCGCGATTTCAACTAACTGATCTAATATATATGGCGGATTTGTCATACCCAAACGTAACATACATCCAGCAGGAATAATTGGGACAAGACCAGCCAACAGATCAGCAAGTGTAATGTGATGTGACCATTTTTCAGATAATCCAGGACAAATAAGAGATGATGTAGTCCTGTCTAAATCACGGCCGTAAGCACCAAGATCTTCTGAAGTAAGCCATAGTTCCTTAACACCTTCTAAAATTTTGAATAAAATACTCTTTTTTAAACCAGTGATAATTTTGGGCAAATACAAACTTGGAAAAGTATATTTTATCCTCAAGTTTTATAGTACCTATTCTTCCTGACAAACTGAAGGGGCTCTTTGATGAAGACCACTTTAAGAGAACTAAGTCTAATTCTCATTGAGTAATCTAACACAGCCTTACCATATAATCATTGAAGAAACATTTTAAAACCTCAGCAATACACATCCATGACCTTGCAACCAGGAGTCGAATTCAGGACCTTGGGTCTCGCCCTGAACGTTTAACTGAACAGGTACCCAACAGTGTACGAGCCTAATATCAATCAATTCACGATATTGCGTAACCAACTTCAGCTGTCTGCTTCTAACAGCTTCCCGGGGGGAAATTATTGTTTATTTTCTAAACGGATACTCTGAAAAAACTTATTAGTTAGTCTTATTCTCACTTTAAGATTCAGACGAGAATACCGACGGAAAGCAGTGTAATACAAATCTGTTTGTTGGTTAATCCACTGAATTACCATAGTAAGCCTAATAAAAACAGTTTCTATAAGCGCGAAACCTAGATTATTATTATACTTACAATGAAGAAAAAACTGATATGAGACAAACTGGAGAGTGAACTGTACAAAATTACCGCACTAGATAGATTAAGTTAAACGACTGACAAACATCTAAATCCTAATCTTATATAGTAACTACAATGATGCTTTTATATATGGACTCGAACTAATATAATAAGTTGTGGAGGCGCAAAGGCTGAGAAAGCTACATTCATGTTTAAGTGTTGATTTACTAAAGTTGACAAGAATATGATTGAATTAGAAAGGTTCTTAAAGCTTCAGTCGTATGATGAATAATTGATTTCATCTATACAAATACAATAAAACATTATTTTTCAAAGCAATTATAGGTCATTTCATCGATTGGTTGAGGTTAAACATTAACATCGTCGGACGCCAGCTCGGTGGTCTAGAGGTTAAGAGTTCAAGAGTGAGAGCGAAAGCCTTGGGTTCGAATCTCGCGAGCGGGATCGTGGAGGCGCACTACTGAGGAGTCCCACACTAGGACGAGAAGCCTTTCCAATGCTTCCAGGTTTTCAATGGTCGTCTAACATCAATCAGTTCATGATCTCAATCAAAAACATAATAATCTCCACAAACACATACTGATAAACCATATTTTTAGCAGGGAAATTTTATTATTTCTCAGATATTTTGCCAAAATCAGTCAGCAAAAGGATTTTCTTTTAATCATCCCCCCTTCTAAATTTTAAACAGGATACATTACATGATGAATGACTTATTCCCTGGGATATATCAATAAATTTTATACATATATACACATTTTCATTTCATGTATCATTGTCAGTTGGGATAAGGTATAAATACTTCAATTTATTTCCCTTCTCAATAGTTTGGCGGTTAATTCAAAAGTTATAGAGACTCTGGGTGACATTTAACAGTTGAATTCATGAGTCGATCTAGTGAAGTTAGACGCAGGGTATTAGGGAATGATGATAAATCAGTTGATGAGGTTGTAATCCTTTATCTACTGAGATATTTCGGCCACGTGTTACGTATACCAGAACACCGATTACCACGATGTGCAATGCTGACTAGTATTAGGGATGGTTGGAAGAGAGTTAGGGGCGACCAAACCAAAACGTGGCATCAGTGCTTGAAGTCACTAACTTCTAGTCTGAGCCATGTTGGTAGATACAAACTACTTGGTTGGGGTCCACGAGACTATCGTGACCAATGGTTGGAGACTCTGTGTGAGATGTCTCAAAATCTATCACAATGGCGTAGGTGTATACACTAACCGTCTTTCCTTAAAACTGTGAGATTCAAATTGCTTTATATCTTTATTTCTACCAACTAATTCTTTCTTCCTGTTATTATTATTATTATTATCTTATTATTTAAACACATAAATATTGGTACAAGGAAGAACCAGATAAATATGCGCCACACAAATCTCATTTGATTTGTGTGAGGGCCATGATTCTGCCCAGGTGCCCAGACTGAAGCAGGTGGTTTTCTTAGGGGGCCACACCCGGAGCCTTTGACCTAAAGATCTGATCCACAAGGCAGTGGAGCATCGTGAGGAGATGCAGTCCCATGGTAGCCGATGACCAATGATTGATTCATACGCCATTTGTTCCTTCAGTATACTGGAGCCCCTGTGCACCATTGGTTTGGAATCAGGGTTTTCCAACTCTCCTAGATGGACTCGCCGTGTCCACCAACTTGGTTAAAGCACCGAACATTCGCTTTTCGTCCTCTCACTTTCGTAAACAACACCCCGCCACAAGAAGGCAGTGAGTAGGACTTCCCTGACAGAGGCTATATATTCACGTGGCCATGTGAGAGCATTTCGAGAGGAAGAGCGGACTCTCCCCATTCTCGGCCGTACCAAGGCATTTGGGGGCCTTTCTTCCTGTACTATATCCTTATACACAATCTTTCTTTTATATATTGATACAGTTAAAGTAACTACTTCTATGAATTCGGTGTTCATCTTGTTGTTCTAATGAGGTGTGGTAACTTGGTCCTGAGTTGTAGCTGACTGACTGACTGATTATAGAAAGCATAATACAAGTTCAAATTGAAAAGTACAATGTTAGGGTTCATTATTGAAATTAAAAATAAATAAATAAATACATTGTAAACATAAACATACCTTTAAATGCTTGTTTAGCACGATCTAATAATTGTTCAATAGGATAACTAGCTAATATACCACGAGCTTGTTTTGTTTTACAATATGTACATGCATTTAAACAACCAGTACTTATAGCTAATATTTCAATTAATGGATTACGTCGAATTTTGGGTAAATCTAATGCTATACCAGCTAGTGATGATGATGATGAATGTGTTGCTGAACTAGATGATTCTGATGATGTACACTTTTTATCCAAAAATCGTACAACATTACCTAAAATATTTATATAAATATATATATAAACTGTAAGGATGGCTCGTTGGCAAACTTTAGGTAGCCTTAAGAAGGTGAGGAAATAAACAGTGGAAAAAAAGTTGGTAGAAAGTGGAACAAAGATTTTCTAATTGCAAAATTTTGATTCATATAGCTACATGAGATTCGCGAGATGATAACAATTGATGGTTAGAGACCTTGAATGACATGGCTCAAAATTGTTTGCAATGGCGAAGGTGCATCCACTCTTTGTGTTCTACCAAATTCTAATCTTCTGAATTCTTCATGTTTCTATCTTTTTTGTCTTCCCAAATGGATTTCATTGGATTATACTCCTAGAATAACATCTTCAAACCCTAATCTTTCTGACTACTGTTTATACTCTTACTACTTCTACCACTATGGGATTTGAATCGACAACTACATCTCTGTGTTAATGTGGTATGGCAACTCGAACTGATGTACGTACGTACGAAGTTCTACGTTGTGACTGTCATATGTGCATTCTATGCGGATTGCTTCAATATTGCCTTGAATCACAAGCATTATAAGCAGAAATGGATAATGGCTAGCAGTGGAATCCAGGAAGCATGTCTCGTCCCAATAGGGTATAATGGAGTCCACGCCCATTTTACTAGCCAACTGTCTTAGTGACCATCTTGCTTGCTTTATCTCTTACTATCACTGCGGGTATTTTCAGCGTCGAAGATTGAGTCATATGTACAGTGGATTTTGTTGCTCTATGTCCAGTAAGGTAGGCTTCAGTGCACCAGTTAAAGTACGACTTTCAGCCAACCATTCTTAGGTTTGAACCCAGCTTCACCCACTCTGGTTCAAATAATCGGTTGGCATACGTAACTTACAATAAAACTAGTTTCTATGAGACACAAAAAATACAAGTTGAATGTTCACCACAATCTGATAAAAGATCTTAAATACCAAAGCGACAAAAGAGGGCAAATTACTGACAATTATTTGAAAATAATCATATTCACTAACATATCTATAGAGGTCAAGATTTTCAATGGTAACAGACACAATGTATAAACTATTCAATCAGAATAATACAAAAATTAATAGCATTTGCAATGAACACACAAAACAATACTAAGTGAATTTAAACTTCACTCCATTGCACAAGCAAGTGGCTATTAGGACTTAGTGGTCGAGTGGATAACGCGATGACGTTTGAAGCGAAAAGTAGTGGGTTCGAGTCCTGGAATGAACATCAACTCTGAGATGCAGGCACATCCAGCTGACGAGTCCCAAATAGGAAGAAACGCGCGTCAAACTGGATTCCACTGCTAGCCATTATCCATCTTTGCTTACCATGCAATACTTATCATTCCAGAAGTCAAAATGTTATAATCCACTATGCCACTGTGTTATAACAATCATTAAAATTCACTTAGTATTGTTTTGTTTGAATCTTTCCATTGATGTTTAGGACTGCAATTGATCAATCTCTTATTGGCCATATGTACATACTGTGCGTATTGCTTCCAGCTGACGAGTCCCAAATAGGACGAAACGCACGTCCTGGACTCCACTGTTAGCCACTATCCATCTTTGTTTATGATCATTAAACTTGTTCAATAGATATGGTGTTTATTACTATTGGTTGTGAAGTTTTAATATTTATGAGCGTTAATATTTAGAGTTTAGATTATTAGTTTCTATTGATCTATAAGGCCTATTATAGTGACGACATAGTGATCAATATTCTGGTGTTTAAATCTATAGCTAAATGAGATTTCGATCTCACCAGGAGGATTAACACTAAAGAATCAGATGTTTCCACTGAGTCTTGCGATCATGAATCCCAAGTGCAAAGAGAAACTGACGAATTCGATGTTGAATATTCAAAGCGAAAAATGACATACCTTCATAAATACTATCATAAGTCGTAAGTCAGTGCTAATGAACACTTTCAATGTTATTCTACGTTTAACACTTCCCATTTAATAGTTGAAATCATGAGTCAATTGAAGCTAGACCACCAAAGAAAAACCTACAAGCACTGGACGGCCATTTCGTCCTATTATGAGACTCCTCAGCAGTGAGCATCTACGATCCCGCACTCGCGAGATTCGGACCCAGGACCTACCAGTCTCACGCCAGAGCACTTAACCGATAGACCACTGGGCCGGCATCCGACGATGTTAATGTCGAACTTCCCATTTACCTGCAAGGACTTTTATGAACTAACTGAACGATTCTTTTCTTTTGTTAACAATTCGACATTATAGACAGTTAAATATCAAATCCATGGAGTTTCCTTCACATATACTGAAATTTTTATAAGGGATTGATGATAACAACCATGCCCATTAAGACGTTGGTACATATAAAGTTAATTTTAATACACTGATAATTGGAACACTGACACTCAGACAATAACTAACCTTGTAATGTTTCTTCAACAACTTCAACAATTCGATCAATTTGATGAACACCAATAACACTAACACCCTGAGCAGAAAAAGAGTTTGGTATGTTAAGAAAAACATGTAGATAGTGAACAGATAATCTAATAGTTAGTCATAAATAACATGAGTTCTAAGATAAAAAAAAACGTGCAATAGTACAGCCAATTTGAAAAGAAAATAAGAACAAGCAACGGTGTGTATCTTTATTTAAATGACTTCTTACAGTTTCATTTAGTCTCACAGAATCAACCCAGTCCGAAAATATTCGATCTACTTGAAGCTTGATATTACATCTGAATACACTAGGCTAAGAGTAACTACAGTTGGGTCTCTGAATATCAAGAGATGAAATAGGCTAGCTCTCCATATTGGCTTGGTGAGATCGAGTGAATGAACATGCTTGGATCTAGTATACGGGTTTATTAAATAAAACTTGAGATGGTACAAACTGCTGTTTGATTTGATACAAGATTTAAACAAATATGAAATATTTATTTATTTATTTGAACACATAAATATTGGTACAAGGAAGCACCAGATATATATGCACCACACAAAAAATTGTCATTTCATTTAATTGTGTGAGGGCTATGATACTGCCCACGTGCCCAGACCGAATGAGGTGGTTTTCTTAAGGGGCCACACCCGGAGCCTTCGACCTAAAGGTCTGATCCACAAGGCAGTGGAGCATCGTGAGGAGATGCAGTCACATGGTAGCCGGTCACCAACGATTGATTCATACGCCACTTGTTCCCTCAGGATACTGGAGCCAGCCCATGTGCACAATTGGTTTGGAATGAGGGTTTTCCAACTCCTCTAGGTGGACTTTCCGTGTCCACCAACCCGGTTAAAGCGACGGACATTCGCTTTTCGTCCTCTCAATTTCGCAAACAACAGTAATGCCACGAGAAGACAGTGAGTAGGACTTCTCTGGCAGAGGCTATAACAGACATAAATTAGTATGACTACATAAAAGTAGAGTGTTCACGGGAATCTGATGAGGTAAACGAAGAGACTATGGGCGGACCTGAAAGTTATCAACATCGACTATTGCTATCTTTTTGTAAATACCCATTGGTCAATGAACTGTCGGTTCAAACCATCGTCTACTTTCGTTTAAGTGAACAGGTAGCATCGCTAACCTTACCAGAAACAATCTGATTGAAAAATCAAATAACGAGTCTATAGTTTAATAATGGATCATATCGTATAAAATAAATTCAGTTTTAAGTAATAAACTTATTAAGATGTATTGGCTAATTGTACCGTTGGATGCCGGCTTAGTGGTCTGTCGGTTAAGTGCTCTGGTGTGAGACTGGTAGGTCTTGGCCTCGAATCTCGTGAGTGCGGGATCGTGGATGCGCACTGCTGAGGAGTCCCATAATATGACGAAACGGCTGTCCAGTGCTTCCGGGTTTTCCATGCTGGTCTAGCTTCAATTGACTCAGGATTTCAACTATGAAAATAATTGTACATATGTCTAGAAAGTGAAATGAATGGTGTTGGGTAGATAATGGTCAAAAGAAATGAAAAATTCATAATCCAACTTTGTGGAAACTTATTGAATGGATTTTACAGTAAATAGGTCTATTATCAATTATCTCCAACGTTTTCCGGTCATAACTTAATTATTATTTTGGAACTGATATATTTGGCCCGCCACAAATTCCTCATAAGTCATTTAACAAATATAGATTTATGTACTCGACTCTGAGTCACATTTAAGGCGTAAGAACTAGAGATATATAAAAGGTGCCGACAGAGGCAGATAAACCATTTTAGAGAGCAACAATCTTCAACATTTCTATGACAGAAATAAAAGATTAGCTCACTTATGCCGTATATAACTTTATTTAACTAGCTTCTTTCCCAGTTGATGTTTCTATCTAACATACCGACATAATATATAACAGCCCTAACCAATATTCACCATTTTTAATGTTAGTCTGAAAAGTCATAAGAAGATTGGAGATAATTCTGAGGCGAAAACAAAGAAATTATTGACAGGATCCATACTAAGGTACTGATTTCCTATCCCATGTTCCCTAAAGCTTACAGATTTTTCTCAACATACTGTTCCATTTTCATTAAATCCACTTTATTAGTTTGGGATAGCAGTTGAAAACAATCAGGAAGCTACTGTACACAATGATTTGCATCCTTACAAAGAAGATGGATGAAGAGCAGAGGCCAGACAACATTAAGTAAAAGGATCTAAAATATTCACATAGAGAGATGGTGGAAAACCGTAAATATTACGAAATCTATGAAATATAAAGGACTGAGAAGAGGACAAATATGGAACATATAACTAAAACATTACCCAATGCTACGAACCTTTAAATAATCTGCACCTGGTCGACTTTGCGGTACACAACCAGAGGCAACAACACGTTTACCAAGTTTTATTCCTTCTAAAACAGCATTTCGAAAGTGATCTTCAGCCGGACCTTTAACTGTACAGCTGTTTAAAACCCAAACATCTGCATTCTTTTTCGCATCGCAATTTGAAAGTACAACATTGCCCTTATCCGAATTTTTTTCTTTTGAACAGCATTGATCACCGTTGTCTTGGCATCCACAAGCGAAATCTGATGTAGAACTGATATTTGCCTCCGACTCACAACCATTTGTAATCTGTGAACCATCCAGTGTAACTCGATATCCATATTTAACTAGTAGTCCGGTCATATATTCACTGTCACTTGTATTATGTGCACAACCCCATGTTTGTACAAAAACATGAAATTTTTCTATAAAACGTTAAAAACACCCACTTAAATATAGAACAAACAATAGACTTATCAACTAGTTTGTAATTCTCTTAAATATTAACCTCAAAATATGTAATTGTTCCTTAGATTTTGTTATCGTAAAACACTACATTATTATAAATATCACTGTAATGAGCTGATAACTCGTTATCGAATCAGAAATTTATAAGCAGCATACGACGTGATACAAAAGCATCTCGATTTACAATGGCGAGTGAGAAAATACCAAAAGAAAGAAAAGGTCATTATAAACAAGTGAAACGAGAATAAAATGTATGGTCAAGGTTCAGATTTAAGGAAAGCTGAAACGAAAGCAGACACCTGCTTAAATGACTGGATTTTATCGACCTAAGCTAAGTAACTCGACAAAGTGATAAATTTGATCAAAGATAGTTTGAATGTTCGACAATAAACTCTCAACATTGATTTCAAGCTAGCCAACAATCATTAACAATATGTAACTACAATTTTGATGGAACTGCAACGGTGTCAATAAGCAAAAATACTATGACCAGGATTTTCTATAGGTTGTATGTAATCATCTGATACAAGTCAACATTTTCAATCCACAGAGTAGTGTCATGAAATTTCGAAGCGTCCCAGAAGTTGAAGCTCACTGACCAAGCCATCATTTAATCAATGTGGTTTGTGTTTTAACTCGCATCTAAAAGTGTAAAGACGCATAGATATTTTTAAACCCTACATAATATGGCTCACTACACTAAACTAAGCGGACTTATATGAATCTTCAACTATAGGTCAGTGAATCAGCTCAAAAAGGTGAAAGGTCAAGAAATTACCACGTAAATGAAAATAATACATGACAACGATTTTTTGAAGATATAAAGAAAAAATACTGACCAGGTAAGTTACTACTAAGACACAAATCCTCAGAAATATTTGGCTTTTTATTTCTAAATCTTGTCTTTACTAGTACAGTAGATTCTGTCTGTGGTCTATCGTGTTCGGCAGATAAATCTTCAATATCCATTAGTTGGTATGAAAGTTTGTATTATATATAAAAGTGCATAAAATCTGAAATATAAAAAAGCAAGAATAATTGATTAGCAAACAAAACACCAAGTATTTGAAAGTGTTAAGATTCATATAAAGGGATAAAAACAGACTACTTAAACTGGAATAAACAATCAGTTTTAAATTTAGAATCGGTGGTTACTAACGGTAAAACTGCTTCAATAACATTTGTTCTTATGAGTACACAGAATAAAGGTTAAAAAAAAAAGTGATCAAGTTATAAAAAATTCTATCGACTTGGTGGTAGACAAAAAACTCACTATATTGGCATAGTTACCAACATAACGGGATTTGAGAAATCTCGAAACTAATTGAAATTACATGCATATAATCCTTTCACTTATTCCCATGAAAGAAAGATGGGAAAACTACTTTGAGCCACACTAAGTAAAAATTATTTAATTTACGTATGCTGAGATACTGTCCTGGTGCCCAAACTGAAACACATGTGGTTTTCTTGGCATATGATAATGGCAATTAAGTTTTAATTTTCGTTTACATCCAGTATCCTTGCGATGAGTTTTTGTGAAGTTACTGACATTTTGGCGCTCTTTTCCTGCTACTGTACGGCCCCATGTTTTCGGTATCGGCCGATATGAGTAGGATAGCCACTCGGGTGGACCAACCCTGGGGGAGTTGGCGGTATCGAAACCATAATTCATGGACGAACCGATCAGGCATAAGACAAAAGGTCTTGGGTTTTGTCGCGAAATTCATCTATCCATTTGGCTAAATATTGTTTGTTTTTTTCATTTTAGCTGATGTCAGTTTGCGATCTAATTCCTAACGCTAAGCAAATTATAATCCCAATTCCTCACAGTTTTATAACCCTTATTTAGCTTTAGTAAGTAGATGGACATTAGGGTCGCTCAGAGGTCATCTATAAATTTTAGTCTCATCATGAGGAAGAAAATTGGTTGGTCACATGAAGTTATGAAATTAACATGCAAACAGGTGAGAAAACAAGTCAGCAGAAAAAAATGAACCGACTAGGCAAGCGATATAGATAAAACTGTGAGGAAAATCAACATGAATAAGAAGGAGCGTGAACAGGCTTTTATTAGGGTACGAGACAAGTGTCAAGTATACATGATTCAGACGAATGACAATAACCGATTGTTGAATACGCGTCTAGCAAGCCCCCTACACGAACTACCTATTAGAATGATTATCATTACATCCTCTGATATAGCACTCCAAGAAAAGTCGACCTATATTAACAATGTCTATAAATCGACATTTTCTAAACAATTCGAAATCCGTCTTGAACACCTTGAAGATAATGATGTTGTAAATTTTGCATGTTTTTTTGCTAGAATAAACTGGAGTACAATCCCAAGCGTGACTTCAACACTTGCCGATTGTACTGACTGTTGCAAAAGAATGCTAGACTACATTATAGTGTCGTACAACATACAAATAATCAAGGTTTTAAGTCTACTTGGAAACGAAATAAGCGAAAGAATCTACACCTGTTCAAATGAGAAATGATATAAATTTATGGTATATCTATTCACTTACATCACCACTTTCACTTCTCGGTACCGACACGTCTTAAAAACACGACTAAACTTTCAATTCTCAATATTTTGGCAAATGTTAGTTTTGGTGTCTCACAACTTTGAGGGCGTTCGGATAGTTATGAACCATATCAGGGATCATTCTGTTGCTTAGGGATCTAGTAGAATACTAGGAAAGTTTAAGGCGGCTTTAAATTGATAATAAATTCTAAAATTTGATATATCTGTGATCCGAGTTGTCATTTAACACTACTGGTTTACGAGTGTTATTTCCCAAAGTTCCGAATGCGATTAACACTGTAAACTGTAAAAGGATAACTAAAAGACGTTATGTTCTTGCATTTCTTATGGTTGCCACAGAATGTTTTATACAAGATGATAAGGATTATAACTAAGATCCAAAAAACCGATTTTCTCGTCTGGTATATGTACATGAATCCAAACGAAGAAATTTTTTCATGACATGTTACGAATAAAATTTACGAAAATTTCGTGAAAATTTTTCGTAGCGGTAAAAAAATCCCCCAGTAAGAAGTCCCGTTCTGACCTCATTAGTTTTATTGGGCTAATTAGTATGTAATTTTCCGTCTTATCATTGATTTCTACTCTGGACCCACTGTGTGTGGCTGCTTGTAACGGTATTTATTGAAGTAATCTTTAGCTTTAATTTGGTTCTTTATTTCACGTTACCAATCCTAGTTCTAAGAAAACGTGACTAGTCTTATTAACGTATTATCGTAATGTACGTATATAGAGGAAAAATTACTGTAAACCATCCTTAATACCAGATATCTCGTGCAACTATCTCTCATTGGGAAGTTTCTTTTAATTTAAACGACATAATTTAGAGAAGCATACTTCGGGGTCGCCAACCTCCTGGGCACGGTTGATATTTTCTTCAGCGTTTCAAATCAGAAGATTTGTACTGTCGTAATATTTCGAAACTTCGAAAGATTTCAATTGAACCAATCATGTTTGGTTTCCTTACAATCTTGACAATATGAGCACTCAGTTCTAAGCGGTCAAATGGCCTGAGTCACATTAAGTTATGAAACATGGTATGCTATTTCACTGTCGATGCTAAACAGTGATTGTTTGTGTCTTATTGTACACTTCATTTGAATTACCACATAATACTTTCATAATCTATCATTTTGTTGTCTCTAACTCGTATTCTGGTTAATCCCTGTTTACTTGAGCCCTCATTGGACAAGTATGATTATTACTGGTCTTTTTATTGCATTCAATTCAGTTACTACTTATCATAGTTGTTCGTTCTGTCCGAGTCCAGAAAGTACATATGTCTTCCTTAAAGGTTCGCTTTCAAACTTATGTGAACGGATTTTCATAGCGGCTGTTTCTAGGAATTCGCTATTATGGTGATGATGAAAAGTCTTGGTGCGAAATAACTAGTTCGAAATTCAGAGAGGTCTGACAGACGACAACAGACTAGCCTTCAAATCTAAAATTGCAAACCGAGAAAACGATACATTTAATTCGTCTCAAAAAGCGTGGACATTTACAAAAGTTTGGACAACTTAGTCCTCTATAGTTTCAATCTATATGATGACTGTGATAAACTAGTCATCAGAGCCCAATTTTGATCTGTTTCATGCTGAGACTAAAGATGTCAAAGGTATGTGGATTTGACAACGCCTTCACATATAACATCTCTACAACCGAAGTATCCGAACCCAGTCAAACCAAGATTCAGAGATAAAGTGGTTCGACGTTATATTTGAAATGCTATCGATATATTAGAAAGTATCTGATCTAAGCTGGTTAACTGTTACAAGTGATGCGCAACACAGCTTGCCCATTCGTGATCTGTTGTAAAGGCGTGACTGAGCACCCTCAGATAGGCGTGTTCAGTAAATCTAATGAGGTCAGAATCATTGTGTGAGACTTATGGAACTTCTTATTTAGAAATTTATCTACCTCTACAAGTCAGCAATTGTTAGTTTTTGTGAATGTTGGAAGAAACTTTCTGAAGACTAGAGAGATTGGTGTACTTTTGCATGTCCTCGGAATACAACTTGCTTTAATTAAATTTAGGATAATTTATAGAGCGAAACGCCTTGTAGCAATGAAACTCGTCAATAATTAGTTGTTAACCTGTTATTAGTATGAAAACAATCCTAATGAAGTTGAAGCCTACTTACTCCCACATTTGACATTGGTCATATTCCCAGTCTTCCTAAGATAGAACAATTCCTGGTCTAAAAATTGTTTGTTAAACCTACATTCAAATGAGACTACATTAGCATGAGTTATTTGTATAGGCTAAGGTCTAGTATTATACTTTGGTTAATGTTGAGACGGCTTCGAAAAGCACGATGCCTCCAAAGGCTTTAAATGAGGTGTAGAGATTCTGTCTGACGAGAACATAAAGATGGCTTCTGGGATATCAACGTTGTATGCTACTATTAGACAACTGTAATACCTTCCTGAATGCGGATTGTAATGATATAATAGCCAATACTAAGAACTCTAAATACCCGTTTTTCTGTACATTTTCGACTCCTACCCAATAATCGCTTCTTAGATCTCTTTACTTGCGACTGTTGAGGTTCTCACTTTCGAGTTCTGAAAATTGTATGCTGTTTTCTGCCGTGATCAGGTAGAGGACGTAACATTTAACTATTTAACGCTGACAAAATGGGTTACTTAAAGTTAAAATGTCATGTAAGACACTATTTCTTACTTAACAGAAAATACCTAATTACATTTAAATTTCTATTAATCATTTATATATTCAAATAATGTAATGTACCATTTACTCGCTGAACACTGAAAATTAAAGATAAAGGGCAATAGCACGAGCAGTTCAACGAAACCCTCATGGGATGAAAATAAAACTCGTCTGTCTAAATATAATAAATCGCACATCTCTTAAAAACGTATTGCTCATATTCTCAACAAAATACGCGTAAAAAATTTCTAGACACAATTTGAAACAAATATATATATCCTTACAGGGATATCACTTACCAGTCTATCCAAACATAATGAGACTGCCATACTTCTCTCACCATAGTGACATCGGACAACTTCCTCTTTATTTCCGACCTTTCATATCGTGGTTCCTTACATTAACCACTCCCACCTATTCTTTCTGTATTTTCAATTATATTTATTGACCACTGACGGATTAAGTGATCAAAGCGATTTCATAATTCTTATCGCAAATATTATATTCAACTGAATACATCATTTGGTTTTTTGTCACTTACAAGCAAAAAACCCATGGTACTACAGTAACCTGCAGTCGATCGCGATATAAAATATACCAAACCTTCACTACTTCAGTCTTTAACTTGCTATGGAGGTCAGAATCTTATTACCAAATTCTGTTTTCTAGTAACAGGCTTACTTTATTGATTCAAGTGTATAGGCCAGAAAGTAGAATAGGCATATTCTGAGTGAGTAGAAGTATTTAAAATCTAGACTATAACCACTTCCCGTACTAAGATATAAACCCCCATTGCTTCAAGTAACACTAAATCCGATCAATCGCACTCCAGTCGTACAGACCTTTGTTCTCAAAATACATCCTATTTTGTACTGTCTTTCGTTATGTACTATAATTATTATCTTCACTCAAAAACAAGTAATAGGATTGCCTACTTAAAACACCACCTATCTGACTGTTTATTAGCATCAAATATCCACGTAACAACGGGATTACAACCAAACCCACTGAAAACAGCCATCACTTTTAGATTCAGATTACACTTACAACAATCATAGACTGTCCTTGATCTTACAGACTCTCATCAGCAACCTTAAGTTCAAATTCTAAGAGACTTAGTGACTCATAACCGAGTATATATTCAGGTTATCATGAATGATCAGTGAATTAAACAGAACAGGACAAACAACTGAAGAATTTCGAATTAAAAATATCACTCGAGAATAGTCTTTGTCAATACAGACAAAAGTAATATGTAATACAGAATTCAATCAAGTTTATAAAGTGTGTAATGATCAACAGTCAAAAAATATATCACGAAGAATGTAATTAATAGAAAAGGGAGAAACAGTTTCACGATTGTTTTTTAACTAATTTTGGTGTAGTATAAATATCTAGACGTCGTTGTCGACCGATTGGAATACTTTCACGAACACATTTCAATTCGGAAAAGTCTAGATCGGCTGTTATTATTTCTTCCTACAAATTCAATGACGACAAAAGTAACATAATTACAGGGTACTTTAGAAACAAACAATATATCTAGATCATTCGAAAACATATCTAGATCACTTAAGTAATATACAGTGATGCTGAGTAAGTTCTTTTTGTAATTGAACAAAAAGTGCTGACAAATTAACGACACATTTCAACTGTCCAATCCCAGTTACAAGTAGTGATCTATGATGCCAAAAGTGTCATGAACTACGGAACAAATACACTTGTGAATAAAATGAACAAGAGTTAGATGCCAAACAACACTATGTGTAAGTTTTCCTAGGCAAAACAGTATCATCTTTAGTGAAGTCCTAAGTTAATTTACAGTATATTGTGCCGATCAAGTAAACTAGTGGGATTCAGTTGATCTGGTAACATACAGTGATAGTAAATTGTGAATACTTACAGAGTATCAACCACTTTACGGGGAATCTTTTTTACTCTCTACTCTCAGACCGAAATTATTGGAGGTAAAAAACAAATTGTTGACTGAGAGTTTTACCAGGTTTATTAAACGATGACATACAGTTCCTCTGATATCAAGTGAACCGATAAGGAGACTGTGCAATGAAAGGCAGTATAAAAACGAAAGACATGATGCGAGATTACTGAGCAATAACAATTAAACTTTATTCAAAGTAAACTATGAAAACGTAACATACAAAAGCTTGTCTATGTCACCCTACCATTCGAAAGTAAGTGAAATAGGCTCAAGTCAGCTGTTAATAAAATGTACTGTGCAACAAGGGTTATTATCATTGGAAAAACAAAGTCCATGTTTCACCGGAAACCTAAATGGCATATAAACGATTGCGTTACAAACCAGGATGTTCAACAATTTACATGTTTACGACCATATATACATGAAGAGCAACCGTGACTTGCAAGTTAGGTCCCTGGACATGTATCAAAGTGGTTGCCGAAATAAATAAAATTAAACATACAGTAGAAACAGGTCATCAGACTGATCTTAACTGAGGCTTTGTAGTTTTGTATAAAAGTTGTCTAGAGTTTATTGAGGCCTTGGCCATACTAAAATTCAACCCCCCCTCTTTATGTATGCAGAAACACTCTGTTTTCAACATTAGAAACCTACTCTGGTAATATCGATTTAGTATCCAGCGTGATGAGTTTTTCGTTTTTTTTAAAAGTATTCTTTTCTTTAATTGTCATTGTTTCCTTTTACTTTCCATATATAACTATTCTTGACAAGCATACGAGTGATCAGACTATTCAAAATGTACAAAGCTAATATATCTGTATCTTCTTACTACATTATCTTAATTTTAAGTTGAACTCGTCAGGGGAATAGGGTTCCAAATAATTGAATTGCCTATTGTCCTCAAGATAAACTAATTCGGTTGAGGCAATCTCTAGACTTCCAAGAGTATTCATCCGGTTTCTTCTGCCTGACAGTCAATATAGGAAAACGCTAGAGTGTATAATTTCATAGGATGATAATGGCTGTTTCCTCTTCCAACCACCGCCTACTATGACTTGCGATATTTACCTGTGTATGATCAGGTTGTAAGAAGACCAGGAAAGCGCAAACTAAAATCCTGTTGATCGATTTAAACCACGTAGTTGAGTTCCACACGATAATTGCGACCAGTAGTTACACACATCAGATGATATGGCTTAGAATCGATCACAATCACACAAACGCATTCAATCATTGTCTTAAATCTAGGATTTTTAGGTTTAAAACTATCTTATACTCTTTTTATTCCAGAATCATAATGTCTATACCGAATATTTTCAATTAATCTGACATTTTTCCAGATTATCTCATCCATCTTTCTGGGATAATACAGTATGGTGTGACAACGTGAATCGATACACAGGTTCTATGTTACTTATATGTGGCTGACTCCTTAGAACTTGATGCCATCACTAGGTTACATAAATCCATCAGTAGTTTACTTTCATAAAATTAATCAGAAAAGCTTTTAAATTTGAACGAATTATGAAATACAATGAATGATTATCAGTAATACTCATCAAATACTTACCTCTTTACCACCTTTAGCTATAACTATACCCCATGGTGAGGTGATCAATGATTCAGCATGACTTATATAGTCTAATTCTAGATTACAGGCTGGACTACACATTCCAACATAACATTGTGTGTCTAAAGCACGTGCTCTACCCAATAACTCCCAATGTAAAGATCCTAGTTTTCTCGAGGAGGGGGGGATTTGGAAAAAAAGAGATATCACATATAGAATAAAGGATACTTTCTAATAATTGAAGTGGAAAATATATACACAATTACGAGACAAAAAAAATGTGTTCAAAAACCATCCCAAGACAATTTGACACTATTACATTGAATAACAAAATGAAAATTCCTTAAGTCAGTCAGCTACAACGTAGGACCATGCACATTTATGCATCGGTTCAAGTTACCATTTCTTGTTAGCACAACAAGATGAACACAGAATTCACAGAAGTAGTTAATTTATTGGTAGTAATACATAAAAGACAGGTTGTATATTAGGATATAGTATAGGAAGGAAGAAAGTTATGAAGCAATTTTGATCTCAAGGTTTAAGGGAAGATAAAGAGTGTATACACCCACGCCATTGTGATCGATTCTCAGCCATGTCACCTAGAGTCTCCAACCATTGGTTATGATAGTCACGAGGACCCCAAACAAGTAGTCTGCACCTACCAACATGGCTCAGACTAAAAGTTAGTGACTTCAAGCACTGATGCCACGTTTTGGTTTGGCCGCCCCTAACTCTTCCAACCATCCCCTACACTAGTCAGCATAGCACGTCGTGGTAATCGGTGTTCAGGCATACGTAACACGTGGCCCAACCATCTCAGTCGATGAAGATTCATCACCTCATCAACTGATTTACCATCATTCCCTAATACCCTGCGTTGAACCTCACTATTACTTACCCGGTGATCCCAGCAGATGAAAATTATCAGTATACAGTTGTGGAGATTGTTCAGTTTAGATTGATATCATGAATGGATCAATGTTAGACCATCATTGAAAACCTGGAAGCACTGGATGGGTGTTTCGCCCCAGTATGGGACTCCTCAACAGTGCGCATCCATGATCCAGAAAATTGGTACAATATATAATATCGAGATGTCAAAAAATTTTTATAAACTATCCAGAAAACTGGGTAATTAGACTAAGATGATATTATCTACAGCATAGTCAGTTCATTTGTTACTAATCATGTTAAAATAATGACGCCTTCCACGGTGTCGGCAACCGGGAAGTGATAACTGTCCTCATACCTCTAACAGCACTCAAGACCACTGTATTCGACTAAAATAGTGACGTATTTCTATTGGTTAAACTATTCCTTGAGTTACTCAACTCAGAACAGTAACCAATATCGTACTATCTACTTCTTAGTGATGATCGGATTTTGTCGATCAAGTAGGATAGGGTCATAATTCAGTGTATTGATAACTCCATTCACATTTGTTCAATCGGAAAATGGTTAGAGTTAATCAGTAAGAAGTCATTTGTATACCTAAGTTTCATATTCTGATGGACGTTAAACAACAGCATATTTTTATATAATATGCCCAAACCGAAGCAGGTTGTTTTCTTAGGTGGCCACACCCCGAGCCTTCGACCTAAAGATCTGACCCAGAAGCCAGTGGAGCATCGTAAGGAGATGCAGTCCCATGGTAGCCAGTGACCAACGATTAATTCATACGCCACTTGTTCCCTCAGGATACTGGAGCCCATGTGCACCATCGGTTTGGAATCAGGGTTTTCCAACCCTTCTAGATGGACTCGCCGTGTCCACCGGCCCGGTTAAAGCGCTGGACATTCGCTTTTCGTCCTCTCAACTTCGTAAACAACAGTAATGCCGCGAGAAGGCAGTGAGTAGGACTTCTCTGGCGAAGACTTTATCCGAAGTAAAGTTTCATGCAGTTGAGACAATTTATTTTGTAGATGATGTTAAGTTAGTTTTCGTTTGTCATTGTGTCCTTTGGTTGAACATTATCCACCATTGAATTTTAGAGATTATACTTATATTAATATAACAATTAGTAAAATTTATAATACACAAAATAAAATGAATCTATTCTATTCAACAATAGTTGTTGTTTTTTACTTTATGACAAAGATAATCAGAGTATTAACTAGATGACAAAAATGGAACAGAATTACTGTTTTCTTTCGTATATAATTTTAAATAACTAAACTGTCTGATTATAATCAGGACAGAGTGGGTTGGAGATTGTTGGTCGGCTGCCTATGCTCTATTGGGAGTAACAGGCGTAAGTAAGTAAGTAAGTCTGACTAACAAAATCACTTCGAGTATAATTTAGTTTGAAATGGTTTGATTTATCCAGTTGTTGATCAATCTTAGTTGGTATATAGGTATCCTATGTGAATTGCTTTGATGTAGTTGTTATATCAACTAGTACAATCTACACAGAATGCATATATACCAAACAAGATTGATCAAATTTCCGTCGAGAAGTATCAACAACAGGATATATAACTGTTGGACAAGCAAATGACTATGTGAGCTCAGAAGCTAAATACATATAGCGATGATGTTTGATACGGGCGGTACTTGGTTTGAGTTCCACTTACTTACTTACTTACTTACGCCTGTTACTCTCAATGGAGCATAGGCGGCCGATCAGCATTTTTGAGTTCAGAAGGTACCATTTTACTACGGAATATCCATAAAAAGAAAAGAGAAAAGTAAATAGAGAAATATAATAGACTTACCAGTTTTAGGATTGAATGCAGCAGGGAATAAAAGTAATTGACATCCCAATTGATTAGCATATAGAAGTGATAATTCCGGAAAACGTATATCATAACATATACCAATTCCAACACGTATTACTGAAATTTTATTTTCAGAATTTTTTAAAGGTATTTCAAAAGAGAATGTTTCTTTGCCAGAACTAAGTGAAGCGGATTCTTTAAATGCAAATTGACCTTTTTTTAAAAAAAAGAAGCAATGAGGATAAATAAAGTATGAATTCATTTGCCAAATATAGATATGTGTTTTTTCAAAGTTGAAATCATGAGTCAATTGAATCATGATTTCAACTTTGAAAAAATACTGAAATCTCCACAAAACCCCTTCTGATAGATATGTGTATTTGACTTTGAGCGCTATTGTACGTGTGTCAGGGGCTAGTGATATTACGCTGTTACCTAAATAGAAATAGATCAACGGAAATTCGAACCTGTGGGCTCCTGGCTGAAATTTAAACAACCTAACCACTGAGCCATAGAGCAAAAGGAAAAAGTGTAAATTCACCATAAAGTTACTAGAGTATAACAAGAGCACCTTTTAAAAGTCAAACTGATGATAAAATATACTAAAGGAAATACCGATGCTTCTGAATCAGTTAAAATTGATAACTGAGAATAAAATACATATTGAATCGATGAAAACAGTGATGAAAAGTCAGCGAAATTAATCTACAGATAAAAGTAAATGGGCGTACTAAGTTATTAGCTACATGTTACCATGAGATTACTGATAATAACGCCGATGGTACCAACTGATTTGATTATAGGATAATTGTTATATCCCGATAACAATAGTGAATGGTAACTTTGGGATCCATTTGTAGACCAGTATTATGCATATATTTTTTATCGCATAATTGCTAAACAACTAAACTATTCATATTCATGTCCCCCTTATTATAAGCTTTATTTTGACCTATAAACTATCATTATACGATTCACCATTCCTGAGTTATACCCAGTCTATTAATTAATGTTCCCTCGATTCAGAGCCACATTTGGCTAAATATTGTACAAATGTTATTTTCTATTTCATTGGTACGATGTGGTCAGTCTGTTTGGTATATAAACTCAGTATGTTTAAAATACAATGATTCATATCACAGAGGCTGTTATTGGTGTTCTGGACTTAACTGGCTGGGCTAGGCAGAAGCACGACCGATAAGCACTCTAGACTGCTCGTACGGTTTTCGTGTGTCACTGTTCCAATCGATAATTCGCTGCTCTCTAATTGGCGGTCTTATCACTTCATACATTAACTAGGCATCCACTCGGCCACAAGATATAACAATAATGTTTGATATTCAGTAGATTTTGTTTCATAGCCTGGTAACGAACTACGAAGTAACGTATAAAGGGGGAGCATAGATCTCTAGAATGACGTATGCATAAATTGCTACCTCGAGTCTAAATATAACATATTGACAAATAAATATATAAATTTGTAAGATCTCAATGGGTATAAAAATTGGATTTTTAAATGTTTTGACGTTTCGTAGCTCAGTGTAGACCACTTCTTCAGAGAACAAATTAATAAATCGAAATAAATAGTGCTAAGGAATAAAGCAAGAATATTTAGTCTAACCAAATCAATGTCATGTCATTTCGGTCAATATGATTTATGTGGAACATGTTTGTATGTTCGTGTGTGTGTCGATTGATGAGAAGTGTGACATTTGTAGTGTGAAATGATGAGACAAGATTTATATGAGAATAGAATCAGATATGATCGTTCAGATAGATGGTCCACGTCGGATGCATAGTGACGCCTTTTCTATTGGGGGCAGTAAGATCAAGTAATATATATGGAAAGCTTCAGCTATCCATCTTTGTTTGTAGTTTGAAGTCTTTTTGTATTATTTTGATATCAACTTGATGGTCTAAGGATCGTTCATAATTTCTCAGACAGTAATTTAAGCAACCATGAAATCATATTACTGGATTAGATTTTAGTTTACACAGAACACCACTTAGTACTCTTGAAATTGCTCTAATTATAAAACCAACTACTGGGAAAAAGAATCACATTCAATAGGTCAAAAACATCCTATGCTTTGACTAAACAAAAACACCTTACACCTAACAGTCCAAAAGAAGAACTGAGAGCTCTACACTCACTTTAACATAGCAGTAGTTATGAATAAAAAGTATTGTGATACTGAATCTTTCGAACATCTTTCCATAGGACTATATCAAAAGATTGATCCAAAAAATCTTCAAACGGTTAAAAATAAAGACAAATTAAAGTCAACTTTTGAAAGAACTAAAGCCAGTTTCTTTATGGTTTAATTTATACCCCAAGTCATGAACTACACCACGCTTTTATGGTTTACCTAAAATACATAAGCCAGATATCCCACAAAAGCCTATAGTAGACTTTACAAACACCCCAACATATGCATTATCTAAATATTTAAGCAGAATGTTAAAGCCACTTCAACACAACTTACCTGATTCTCAAAAAGAATGAAATCATGGTAAGCTATGGTGTTGGATCATCATACACTAGTATTCCCATTGATAGATGCTTAGAATTTATTATTCGTTTACTAGGGAGAGTGACAATACTTTTTTTGACAGATATCCTTTAAGCATCCGCCTGATCATGAAATGCCTAAAACTGTGCTTAAATTCAAACTTGTTCACTTTTAAAGGAACATTATACAAGCAAACAAAGGAAGTAGCAATGGGATCACCAGCGTCCACGTTTGTAGCCAACCTGTTTATGTCACATATAGAATTAAATGTTTACGTCAACGACATTAAACCACGAATTTTTCTCAGATATGTAGATGATACCTTTGTTGTCATAAAAGGAACTCATATAAGATCTTTTTCAAAACTGAAAACGCTCTTACACTATATTACATTTACGTGCCACGATGAAAATGAACATGATGAGCTACCACTTTTAGGTTGCTTAGTTTAAAGAAACCTAAGTCGAGCTATAAATCTAACCATTCACCGAAAACCAACGCACTCAAATCTTTATATTGGCTTCAATACGACACATCCATTCATTGTAAAAATCTCTCTAGAACTCCAGAGTTTTAAAACAACACAGAACTATAGCATAGTATTTTTATTTATTTAAACACATAAATATTGGTACAAGGAAGCACCAGATAAATATGCGCCACACAAATCTCATTTGATTTGTGTGAGGGCTGTGATACTGCCCAGCTGCCCAAACTGAAGCAGGTGGTTTTCTTAAGGGACCACACCCGGAGCCTTTGATCTAAAGGTCTGATCCACAAGGCAGTGGAGCATCGTGAGGAGATGCAGTCCCGTGATAGCCGGTGACCAACGATTGATTCATGCGCCATTTGTTCCCTCAGGATACTGGAGCTCATGTGCCCCATTGGTTTGGAATCAGGGTGTTCCAACTCCCCTAGGTGAACGGGCCGTGTCCATCAACCCGGTTAGAGCGCCGGGCAACTATCGCATAGTACAAGACAACTAACATCATTCGAAATGCTTTTGATCTTATAAAGGATAGGATCCTCTTTATATTAACACATAAATTAGGATATATCGATTGTGATTCTATCTATATTAAAAAGTCATCTCGTGAGATCTTGACTCGAGTCAAAGAACATCATAAGTACACAACGAAACAGCCTAATAATCTTGTAGGACATGAAAGACTCCAAATAAGATCGACAATAGCAGTGCATGACATCTTCACTAACCATCAAGTTGATGCCCCCCAAATGCCCTGGTACGGTTGAGAGTGGGGAGAGTCCGCTTGCCCTCTCGAAATGCTCTCATATGGCCACGCATATATAGCATCTGTCAGGAAAGTCCTACTCACTGCCGTATCGTCGCATTACTGTTGTTTACGAAATTCAGAGGACGAAAAGCGAATGTCCGGCATTTTAACTGGGTTGGTGGACACGGAAAGTCCATCTAAGGGAGTTGGAAAAACCTGATTACAAATTAACGGTGCACATGGGCTCTAGGATCTTGAGGGAACAAATGGAGTGTGAATCAATCGTTGGTCACCGGCTACCATAAGACTGCATCTCCTCACGGTGCTCCACTGTCTTGTGAATCAGACCTTTAGATCAAAGGCTCCGGGTGTGGTCCCTTAAGAAAACCACCTGCTTCAGTTTGGGCAGCTGGGCAGTATCACAGACCTCATACAAATCAAATGAGATTTGTGCGGCTCATATATATCTGGTGCTTCCTTGTACCAATATTTATGTTTAAATAAATAAATAAGTGATTTCACCATTGGATAGACTTGTAATTTATTACAGATTTGTATCAACTGTTTCTTTGCTTAGAAGAGAAAATGAAAACCTACTACTAGAGAACAATTATGTTTTGTCATTGAAAAAAACTCGAGTTTCTTTGGATTACCTGGTATATCAATATCAAATAAGTGTAATTTACGATATAAGCCAACTAGTTCACCATCTGGATTGTATGTTGCACAACAGTTATATAACTTGCCATCAGGTCCACGTTCAGGAATAGAACCACCGACAAGCCATATTTTATGTAATCTGTAAATGATTGAACAAGTATTTATCTCAAAACCTATTTGTTAATAAACGTTAACGACAAACAGTAAACTGTCAATATATCTTCGTGTAATTTACGGTGTCACGTTTTGTAGCCTCCAGCCTGTAGACATGTTTGACGACATTCTGATTTATGACTAACTTACACATTCACAGCACATGCGAATGAATTACGATTTTATGGTTTTTTACGAACATAACGCTAAATACTGCAATAATTAAGATCTTACAGAAATACCATGAATTCACAGAATTGTGCAGTCCGAATGGTAAGCACAACAGTGAAAGAACGCACATGGCTTTGAAAACCAACTAAAAAACAGAAATGAAGAAATTTTGACTGAAATCTTCATGATGGAAAAATGCAATCATAGTTAAACTCACTTAGCAGCATCTGATAGCATTTGGCATGATGGACCGTTTGGAACAGCTTCTGCATAGGGTCCAAAATATTTTGCACCAATGGGGGAGGTAAAGCATTCTGGTAAGCATACAAGATGAGGTGAATGCTCAGACACAGCTCGACTAATTAATTCAGAAGCACGTTTTATATTGGCAGGTTTATCTGCACCCACAAACATTTGCACTAGCGCCAGTCGTAACATTTTTACAATCTGTTAGAAAGAATATTTTATTTCAAATGCTAGGTAATTATTTAGATAAATAAAATCTGACCAATTATGATAGCCAACACATTTTAGTTTTCACGCGAGAATATAGTGATATAAAATCTAAGAGTGGGACATAAATCATGCGTTTTAAAAATCATTCACGTTTAGTGGTAAGTGTTACAGAACCCACCCAGTAATACTTTCTATGAATCAACCTTGAAAATCTAATCCTCCCACAAATGTCACCATTTGACTTGTTAATTGTCCCTTAGTTAAATATTTCAGAATCCATTAATGAGGTTTGAATGAGTATGTTTTACCTAAAAATTACTGGTTTTTTCCACATATTCTCAGATATTTGACTAAATAACTGAGTCACTCCATCACTATATCTACTGGGGTTAGGGTGGCCTGGTTACATCACTAGCCTTCACACCTAAAATGTGGTTTAAAGTCAAGTACACAAATATTTACTTGGTAAATGAGATGAAAAATAATTAAAATACTAGCTCGAACAAACCTGACTCCTCCCCAGGTAAATTAATTATTTTGTAAAACCTCAACAAAGCGGCTTATAATCTACCATGTAAGTTTGTGATTTTATCTGGTTGTGAATATTTAACAGATTCTAAACCTCCTACTACTACTATTACTACTACATGAACACTGACAGACCTTTAATACAATGAATACATAAAGGAAGGT
Organism: Schistosoma mansoni; assembly: GCF_000237925.1. Taxonomy (NCBI): domain Eukaryota; kingdom Metazoa; phylum Platyhelminthes; class Trematoda; order Strigeidida; family Schistosomatidae; genus Schistosoma; species Schistosoma mansoni. Next base: position 115,858 of record NW_017386091.1, on the reverse strand, counting down.
TTGTGTGAAAATGTACGTATTTCACTCGAAATGACTTTCAAGAAAATATGTATACGAAATATTTCTACAGTTGTACTCATTAAAACAGTGGATCCAGTTACTGTGAAAACAAACAACAGTCACCCATACTGTTGTGTAAAAGCGAGTAAGAAAGCTCAACTAAATGGGCTTATCCCCCAGTTTGTTTGCACTAGGTTTCTACGAATTGCACTGCCACAGCATAAAATTGTGAACTGAGCAAAATACTCAGTTTTTTATGAAGAGATAAACATTATATGGGTAACAGTCAAAAGCCCATACTACAAAAAGCTTAACACAAGGGAAGACTTGGAAACAGGTTTCTACTAATCCTGCACTGCACATTTGGAAAGGTTCAAATTAACACAAGATCTTAAGATACAGACTTAGGATCTGACAACTATACCTCCATTGATATCAAAGTAACAGATGTTAGATAATAAGAGAATTAAGACGTCATGCTCAAAGCACTGAGAATTTTAGACAGATTTAAATAATCTCAACCTTAAACAAATGAGATTTTTTCCAACATTTACCAATTAAAATGCAGTAAACAGAATAGTATTTTCTTAAGACGGAATAAATCTCCGTTTTGGTATAAGCAAGTTTGAGTTCCCATTCTCGCTAAAAAGAAACAAGTGTTTAGACTGCATGTTGGTTTAAAAGCTTTTGAGTACTTAAGTGACCGTCTAAAAAAGTAATTTGCCTCATCAACAGAGAGTAAGCTGAGTGTAGACAGCAATCGTAACCGAGAGTCTTACTTTTAAACAACCATCAAGTAACAGGATTCTGAAAATCACCTACGGTTTACGAATAATTTTCACGGTATATAGTTACAAGTCAATGCTTTTACAGATTGCTTTTTATTAGATTTTAGAGAATGATGTCTTATCCCAGGAAGTACTTTTTATCACCACAGTATTCACATAAACCGAATTACTAAGTTGACGGTTTAATTTGTACCACGAACCCTTGCGTTCATGGACGATGGACAACATAACACGCACCTACAAGTGTGATGCCGACGAAATTATTCTTTAAAACAACACGACTTAACCGGAGAGTCTGAACATGAAAAAAAGAATTCATAACAGTGATGTTGCTATAAAAACAATGAACAAGATGAAGATTTACTAAGACGAGACCCTCAGAATGCTCTGGTAAGTTCGAGACTGGGAACAGTCAGCTCTCCCCGCTGAAATGCTCCAACATCACCACGCGCATAAAGCCACTACCAGGGAATTCCTAATCACTGTCTTCTCGCGGCATTACTGTTGTTTAATAAATTTAGAGGACGAAATATCCAGGTTGATGGACACGGAGTATTCACTTGAGGGAGCTGAAAATCCCTAACACTTCACAGAAAGATCAAGGATAGGCTTACGTCACATCGCGAACACTTTGAGTTGTACTACCCAAAACAGTTAGTGTAATTTAGCTGACAATTTGGCGAAGGTGAGGTACTCATCCCCCAATGAACAAGGACCTGAATGTTAGACTGGATTCATCCCCATAATATTAAATTGCCTCTAAGTAAAGTCAACAGGCAATTTTACGCAATGCTGTATCTGATACATTTGCATTGGTTTAGGTTATACGTGAATACTGAAGGAAAATCTACACGTTTATTTCTATACTTTGCGAAGGAACCATTAGTTGATGCATATTTTCAGGTGAAATGTAGAAAAAGAACTGATGAGCACAAACTTTGTGATACGATTACAATGATTTGACGACCGACTAAGCAATATAAGCTACATAAAACCAACAACAAGTCAAGACAATTCTAAAGCTTCGAACATCACCTATTTGAAATTCCGCTGTGAAATACGATATGCAATCTAGATTCGGAAAACTAGTGTACATTGAATTACTTCTTCCAGTCAATCCTCTGTTACTAAACGAAAAGAATCCAAAAGATACTCAATTCTCAAAGCGGCTGGTCAATCCTCTCAAACACAGTAACTTCAGAAAATTAAAAACTTTAAACGTAGTTCCAGTAACCTATTATTAAATTGTTCGAATGGTTGTGGACGGAATAAAAGAAGCTTTCGCTTAACGAGCTTCCGTGTTTAGTAGCAGTGGAAATTTGTTAATAATAATAAGATGTTATCCCTAGTCCTTAGGAATAGGTTGAGTTTCCTCTTAGAGGACTCCTGCGAAGTCTCTTGGACTAGTTCAGTCGGCAGCGAATTCCAGCATTTTACAACTCTTAAGGAGTATAAGTTGTGTCTATTGTTCGTTCTGCTATGTTGGTTCTCCAGTTTCTAAGTGTTACCCCTTAGGTTTATATTCTGACTAAGCTAAAGTAGATGTTTAAGAGGATGACCAGAAGTGTTAAGGATACTGTAAGTCATAAGAAGGTCAACTCTAAGACACCTATACTACAACGGGTAAAGGTTAAGTGATTGGAGGCGCTCTTCATAAGGTTTGAACTTGAGTCCACAAACCGATTTCGTGGCTTGCCGTTCAATAGGCTCCAGAGTGTCCTTATGTTTTTGGAGTGAGGGAGGAAATACTATGTTACCGTACTCTAAATGGACACGAATAAAACTGTTGAGGATTATGTGGAAGGTTCCTCCATCAAACTGGCCAAAAATGCCCTTCAATGTTACCAGTTCAAGGTTTGCTCGGAAGGCGTTTTTGTCACAGTCCACGTACGACCTCAAGTCGTAAGGTACCACCACTCCTTATTCTTTTTCGACTTGAGATACCGCTAGAGAGGAGTTTCCTAAATCGTAACTGTAGTCTGCAACATGTCGCAGATGGACTAATTTACACTTTGAAGTGTTGAAGGTAAGTCCGTTGTCGTCTACCCAAATTTGATGTCGAGTCAGATCCTCTTGAAGTGCCAGTATATCCTCTTGGCTGAGTATCTCTCTCCAAAGTTTTATATCACCAGCAAAAAGCAGTAAGTCAGACGAAACTTGTTGTGGAAGATCGTTTATATAAGTCAAGAAGAGAAGAGGTCCTAGTATTGAGCCCTGTAGGACCCCACTAGGATATTCCATAGCCTGAGAGAAAGTAAAGTTTACTATGACCTTAAAATGTCGGTTTTTTATATATGAAGTGAGCCAGTCAATTAGAGGTGGTTTGATACCCAATCGTTTGAGCTTATTGAAAAGACAGATATGGTTGGCCCTATCAAAAGGTTTTGAGATGTGTTCTGAAATTAAACTGGGGGGACAATGTCCTTCTCAGAGTTAAGGTATGATGACGATGAATCTCACCACTGACGGCTAAGCAATTAAGTGGAGAAAACTTACCACTGGGTAAGATACTAGGTTGCCTAAGGCTTTGAAAAGAATTCCAACAGTGCCTCATATTCATTGGCCTAGGAATTTCGATGGAAATTAGCAAACGATTGATCGGAAACAGTAATGTGGAGGTCAATTTCTACGGCGGAAAATTTTGTGCTAGATCAGTGCAAATGGCATGAGGTCGTTGTACAACTACCTCTCATCGGTAGCATTATTTTTATACAAATGCTAAGAACGAAGTATCTGATTATATAGGATTAGTTCTATTCAAGTTTCTTCACAGAAGAGAGACGTCTGTAGTTCCTTTCACTTTCTACTCAATCCTAAGTATATTTATATATAATAGTCTGATAGACAAGGTAATTGATTTTGAGAATAAAATCAGTAAGATAATAAACCTTAGATGAAATTTTGGTTTTCCTAAGAGTGCCTTGAAATAACCCATGACTGTATGTTTAACTGTATTCCTTCCTTTACACAAGTCTACATTATGGTTATCGCAAAAGCTACTCGATATTTACAGTAGTGCCCTAATAAATCAAATTGTGCAATATATTTCAAGTCAAGCTAACGCTTTGGATGCATTTGTTACTCTATATATACTTAAGATGTCACAGCTACTCCCCTCAGACTTTAATTCTCATTTACAAAATGTATTCTACGGGCTCGCAAGTAGTAGCTCCAATTATTCAACTATTATGCCTGAGTACGCTAAAATTTCCCTGAATTTGATGGCAATATTTGACCAGGTGCTTCCACTGTTATAATCGCCAATATCATAATGAATTCTTTTCCTGATACTGTGTTACTGCTTCCCAAGTCAGTTCTTATCCTACTGGAAATATGGCACGTATTTGCACAACTACCAACCTCTATCAAAAATATGTTCTGCATGCATGTGTGGAGTTTATTTTCAAAGCCTTTAATGTATACTAAGTTGAAAAACCCGGTTAGGATGACACAGGAATTGTGGTTTGACAACACTTTACCAATAACAACTTCTTTAATTGAATCACGCCCACTCAGTGAAATCAAAAGTCAGAAGCGAGGAGGTTCGAAGACTTATTCGATAAATTATCAATATATCGAAAAGTGACTGATTTAAACTGGCCAGTGATCTCAGAAGAAGTTGAACACGGTGTTCCCACTCGTGATCTGGTGCGGATGCATGACCGAGCGCCTTCAGCTATGTGAGTCCATTAAAACTAATGTGGTCAGCATCCAATGTCAAACACTGACAGAGCTATTGATTTTGAGGATTTATTTACCACTACACCGGGTTATACAATACCTGATTGGACCTGATTTTCTATCCTCGAATTTTTCAAATTTTGAAGCGAACAATCGAAGTTATTTTTTCCACAGTTAAAGTGGGTTGGAACCGTTCATTTACAGCTACTGTAACTAATCAGAACAGTTCAACAATTTTCCTAATGGATGTAAAGCGATAAATATGAGTAGCTCCAAGGAATGATTCAATCTATACTAAGTGCTACTGATTCTACGGTCTTCCAAACAGTTCATTTGAAAAATGCACTTGGAGTTCAGCATTCTGAGTTAGGTGGTAGTATTCCATAGTGATCCATATAAACGTGATTTCATCCCAGTAAACTCTAACATTTTGGGTATATTAGATGCGCATTCTTGCATACTTCAGGAGCGAAATCAAACTTTTATCCTTTCCCTAAAATAGTCAATCGTTTATCGCATCATGTTTTTGGTGCCGCAATCGAAGTAGAACAATTTGTGGACAATGTTTCATGTTAAGAAGGACTAAGCACATGTACAAACGTCATATCTGCCGTTTTGGTTGACACATCAGAAAATAATACTACTGAAAATCTTGACTTTGAAACAAAAAGATCAAACAGTAATGCACCACCACCTCAGAGGCTACATAGCTGTGCATTTAATCGTTTGTTTAATGGAAAATTTTGCTTTTTTTATTCACTTGAAAGAAATCTTAAAATGGAGTTCAGAATTCGAGACTATCAAAGAAGAACTTTAAATCCAATGATGAAAACTAAGGAACCATCGATCTTTATATCATTAGTCTAATCATCACAAGATGCCTTTTGAAAATCAAATCGGTCGAGCACGTGAAATAAGATAAAGTGAAACAAAATTGATCATCCAGTGAGAAATCTTCTGAATAGTGACCCTGGTCGGTATGAACACAATAATCTGTTGTACTAGAAAAATATACTCACTCAGCAACTGTAAAACTGCCATGATGTGACTACTCAATCTATCAGATTCTACGTGGAAGTCACATTATTTTACGTACCGATTCGCCCTATCATGACAGTCAATGGTTACTGCTAAGGACTTCCGTTAAATATATTTGGACTGGATAGAGATCGATATATTTAATATGGGAAGCAGATTACATAGTTACATATGGAGCAATGCCATACCGATCAAGTCTTCTGTGTTCATGATTTTTGGCCATTCGTATGTGTTAAATGTTGAATGTAAGTCTTTAGAGTTCTCGTATGTTCAGCTCCGAGAACTGCGTTCCTAAGAACCATACTTGAAGTATATATTGTGGCGAAACTCATATGAGTTACGTGGGTGAACTTGGCCACATGACACACATTAATCGATCTCGGGCTCATCATTGTTTTCTCCCTTGCAATTCTTCAGTTGTTTCCCATATTTTCGAGAGACCAAAGATTGTTGTTGATCAAACGCCTATCCATATGACCTTGAGAATGAACCGGATTGGGACAACTAAGCGATGTATTAAAATTCATGATATCTTGGAATTCAGTTTCATGAGATGCCTCGTAGTTAATACATACAACTTCAGCATACTTAGGTTAACACTACAAAATTTGTATAAGCTCCTTTTCCATATTTGGTGTGTCAGTTTTTTCAATTAATTCTCCACACAGTCGGACATGAAGTCGATCACCCAAATTACACTTGACTGCTCGTTTCCTCAATTTGAGCATAAACTCTTTAACATTCTGGTTATTCTAAAGAATCATTCCATGAAATTTCGATCTTTCACGGCATTCAAAGTTTGTATAGTTTACATGATTTAATAGTAGTTATTTGAGAGTTATACAAGGGATTGGAATAGATATATCTACAAACATCTTTTCCGATGAATTTGAAGAAATGAGACACAATTTCATCATCCTTAACATTGTTTTTGTTGATACTCCAGATTTCAAACTTTTCCATGTAAACTTCGAAGGTTTCTGAATTAGAATATCTATCCAACTGTTCAATCACAGGCTCCATCGCGACACCAGTATGATGATCAGAATTGACCAAACTGATTTGATAACTGAAAATTCCCAGAACAGTTCAAAGTAAGGCAGTGGGACTGGTAGGCACAAGTGGGCGTATTATATTTGTAGTTCGTAATAAGCACGCAGTCAAGTACGAAAAAATCATCAACTGTACAAATATCGCAGGAGTACTGACTCGCAAACTAAAGGAGCGAGTGTGCATATATTGCTTTTTGAAATCACAGAATGGTTTCAATATAGTGACTTTCCCAACGACCATGTAGTTTACACATCGTGCATTACTCGACAACTTTATGCTTATGACTAATTATATTTTGAATCGTGATAAGACCACCCACTATTACCATTTGTTTACAGGAGTTATAATATCTTTCATGTAGGAAAGACGCGGTTCTCCATTTATTTCAGACAATAATCCAAAAGTTTCGTTCATTTCAGATAAAATTTCGGTTTAGCTCTAGAACAAAAAGACGGACTCCACACTTGAACAATGACCTAAATTAAATTGTGAAGCATCTGAAATCTGCCTCAATAAGTCCTCAAAATAGGTCATAGCTTGGAAAACCTTACCTAGCCAGGTTATATACAGTACTGGACGGCCGCAGTGCGCATCCACGATCCCGCCTGCTGAGTAGTACCACAACTGGACGAAACGACCGTCCAGTGCTTCCAGGTTTTCCATGGTGGCCTAGCTTTAAGTGATTCATGATCTCAACTATTAAAATGACTATAATATCCACAAAACCCCTTCTGATAATAAATCCCAACTCTATAAGAACAACTTAACTACTCATAGTATGACCTGGTCAGTGGAAACATAAGATCCCATTGTTAGTCTATAGATAAGGAGCCTTTTTAGTCATATAGTGTTCATTATCACAAGATAGAATCAAAAACAGTTTTCGTAAAAATCCGTACTTAAGTAAATAATAAAATCGTAGACACGCACTAATGATGAGTCCCGTAATAGGACGAAACGGCCGTCCGGTGCTTCCAGGTTCTCCATAGTGGTCTAGCTTCAATTGACTTATGATTTCAACTATGGTTCTTAAAAATTCAAAAATAATCGATCAACAATATTTTGATCAATAACGTAACCACTAATGATCAAAAATCTAGATGAAAATCTTTTTTCTCTCTTCATTTACTCAATTTTTCATTGATAACCAATTAAAATGTCGTGTATTATTCATTTCTGATTGGTGTATTTATTACCTTCATGATAAACAAAATATTCTTTTTTTTAAATAGCCGAATCTAATGTAAAATGAGTTTATCATTTAGTTCTAAATTACAAAGGTATTGTTAGTACATAAAATAAATAGATTATATCAGTTGGTCAGTCACAACGTAGAACTTCGTACGCACATACGTACGTACATCAGTTCGAGTTGCCATACCACATTAACAAAGAGATGTAGTTGCCGAGTAAAATCCCATAGTGGTACAGGTAGTAAAAGTATAAGCAGTAATCTGAAAGATAAGGGTTTGAAGATATTATTCAAAGAGTATAATCCAGTGAAACAAATTTGGAAGGAGGAAAAAGAAGGAACACAAAGAGTAGATGTACCTGCGCCATCACAAACCATTTCGAGCCATGTCATTCAAGGTCTCTAACCATCGGTTGTTATCGTCTCGCGGTTCCCAACTAGGTAGTCTACACCTACCAACATGGATAAGTCTACTTGTCAGTGACTTCATGGATTTGTTCCATGTTTTGGTCTGGCCGCCCCTAGCTTTCTTCCAACCTACTCCTACACTACAAAACATCGCTCGTCGGGGCAGTCGATGGTTAGACATACGTAACACATGTTCCAGCCATCTCAACTAATGAATTTTCACTACTTTATCAATCAATTTACCATCCTTACCTAGTACCCGTTTCCTAACAACTGCATTATTTACTCGGTGCTCTCAGGATATACGAACAATGCTTCGAAGACACCTATGATCGAATATTAGTAACCTACAAATATCCTCTACTCTTACCGATTGTATAGAATAAATTGAAACAAACAAACAAACAAGAAACAATTTTCTTTGTTGAACAAACACATTATATTATCATTATTATGATTATCTTCACCTACTGAATATCAGGATTTGATAAACCAGCTCGTTTAGAAGCAACAAATTTCGCTTTAATATTAGTTGATATTCGTATATCATTGACAAAAGATTCTTGTCTCATTGTAATTAAGTAATTAAGTAGATTTGGCCATGTTGTAGCTTCATTATATAATTCATTATCTGATTTCATTTCATGAACTTGATCACAATTTATATGATGAATAATACCCAATATTACTTCAAAGTAATCAATCATAGGGAAGAGGATTAAATCAGCCAAGCTCAATTGGTTTCCTTGACAGTGATAAGAAATAAAAAAATGAAATATTAAAGCTGATCAGTATATTTTATTTATTTATTTAAACACATAAATATTGGTACAATGGCGCACCAGATATACATGAGCCACACAAATCTCATTTGATTTGTGTGAGGGCTGTGATATTACCCGGGTGCCCAAACTGAAGCAAGCGGTTTTCTTAGGGGGCCACACCCCAAACCTTTGACCTAAAGGTTTGATCCACAAGGCAGTGGAGCATCGTGAGGAGATGCAGTCACATGGTAGCCGGTGGCCAATAATTGGTTTATACGCCATTTGTTCCCTCAGGATACTGGAGCCAGCCCATGTGCTCCATTTGGTTTGGAATGAGGGTTTCCCAATTCCCCTAGGTGGATTCTCCGTGTCCACCAATCCAGTTAAGTCGCCGGACATTCGCTTTTCGTCTTCTCAATTTCGTAAACAATACCCCCGCCACGAGAAGGCAGTGAGTAGGACTTCCCTGGTAGAGGCTATATACACGTGGCCATGTGAGAGCATTTGGAGAGGGAGAGCGGACTCTCCTCACTCTCGACCGTACCAGGGCATTTGGGGGCGATCAATATATTTCTTATCAGAAAAGAAAGTTCGTTGAACATATGCAATTTTTGAACGATCACTGAAATGTATATCGGTATGCACGCTGATTTGTGTAAAACAAAACTGTGAGGAGATATATTCATATGGTATTTAAGTTTAATTAATTCAAACATTACGAATCACATTTCGGTGGCATCCACATCCTACATTATATCCCGATGGTAGGACTACATATAGAAGAACCGAAAGGATAGTCAAGTTATGACACAGTACTATGATATGAAAGAAAACTGTGTAGGACTGGAATCTGTCGATCCAACTCGACACTCTGGTTAAGGTCTTAGAGGCATTATCAAACATAGATCAGAGTAAAATCTACAAACAATCCTATTATAAGTTTCCTTTGGATTAAGAAATTCCATGGACTGACTAACTGCAAGAATTCTGTTTGTTGTATTGTTATAATGGAACTGAGATTCCTACTAACTATTCTTGTCTACTTACTAGTTTCTCATAGTTGAAAGCGTGAGTCAATTGAAGCTAGACCACCATGGAAAACCTGGAAGCACTAGACGGCCGTTTCGTCCTATTATGAGACTCCTCAGCAGTGCGCATCCACGACCTCGCCTCGCAAGATTCGAACTCAGGACCTACCAGTCTCGCGCCAGAGCACTTAACCGGTGGACCACTGAGCTGGAATCCAACGGTGTTAATATCTAACTTCAACCAATCCACGAAGTTGAGTAACCGTTCACCAATTGTCTTCAGTGAGTTGATATCTCACAACAGACATGGTTTGAACTTCACTGGGCACTGCTGAGGAGTCCCACAATAGGACGAAACGGCCGTCAAACAGTGCTTCCAGGTTTTCCCTGATGGTCTAGCTTCAATTGACTTACGCTTTTAACTATGAAAATACTAAATCTCCATAAAAACCCCCTTCTGATAATACTTATTAGTTGTTAGGTAACACTCCTTATACCTCTTTTATATCGTCACAATGTTATTGATTTTTGATTATGTATGAGGCCAGTTTTATTAGATTTTAAGTGTATTGAATGAATAAATACGAATGTTAACGTTAAACAAACTAAAATCAAAGAGCCATTGATCTAGTAAACCGTCTCAGATACATAAAATGAGACATTTTATGACAACAATAAAAACTATAAATGGCTTATAACAATCATATTTTTGTAACATCGATTATTGATTAGAATTCAAATTTCAGGAAATACTTTGGAATTTTCGAAAAAAAAACTCTGTTTACCAAGTTCATGTTTACGTATTTAGCCAAACATTTTGTGTGTGGGGGGTTGGGAGGCTAAAGATAATACACTACTTCTGAAACCGAATTCGATGAAGTGAAAATCAAACTGACAACACCAAAAATCGGAAACTCATTGTTTCAATCAATAAAACAACGTTGCACATTCCATTAGACTTTAGTGGACAATTATCTTAATCAACAGGCAACTTTCACAAATCAATATCAGCAAGAGAATCGGGAATTTCTGAACAGTCATTATCTCCTCCGAAACATGCACGGAACCAAACTCGAGGGATATAATAGTCAGTGTACTATCTAACCATTAAGTAGGAAATGAATCCTTGCATTATACAACTACAGTTAACTTGTGACATAGTGTAACCATCACTTTCAGTGTCATAGGTATTTGTCGTCCTTGTTGATAAAGTTGGTTACATAGTTTACGAATTTCGCACTATTATTAGTATTATTTAAACACATAAACATTGGTACAAGGAGTCATTAAATACATATGCGCCACACTTTGTTATTCGATTTGTGTGAGGGCTAGGATACTACCCGGGTGCCCAAACCGAAGCAGGTGGTTTTCGTAGGGAGCCACACCCTGAGCCGTTCACCTAAAGGTCGAATTCGCAAGGCAGTCAAGCAACGTTAGGGGATATAGTCCAATGGTCGCCAGTGACCAACAATAGGTTCATATGCCATTCATTCCCCCAGGATCCTGCAGCTCATGTGCATCATTGGTTTGGAATAAGGGTTTTTCAACTCCCCTAGGTGGATGCTTTATATCCACCAACCCCATTAAAGTATAGGATAATTTTTTTTCGTCTTCCCAAGCTCGTTAAAACAACCCCGCTGAAATAAGGCAGTGAGTAGGACTTCCTTGACAGTGGCTGTAGACGTGTGGCCATGTGAGAGCATTTGGTGAGAGAAAGAGCTGGCTCTCCCCATCTTCTGCCGTACCAAGGGATTTGAAGACGAAGCTTGTGACAAAGGTGGGATTCTAGCACACACCCTTTCAAACGGGTGGCTTTAAACCATCGCCTTAGACTGCTCGGCCATTCCCCCCATACGAACTTTGCACTGCAGTCGATATATAAACGGTGATATTAACGACAATTCTTAACAACACTTCAACACAACTTTCTCCCTCGAATCCCATTACCTCAAAAAAGACTGGAAGATACCAAGGAAGATTACTTCATATTCGTTAAATGAATGGAAAAATCCACACTGATTTCATGAATACAAATAGAAGCGCACTAATAGTAAATTGAACGATAATCGCCTTAAACCAATATTATTTGACTTAAACAGTTGAGTTCTTCGCATTACATAGTGTTCGAGGATTTTACATTCCCCTGATTAATCTTTCGCGGTGTAAATCATTACTGCATACTGATTTACTATCTCATTAATTGTTTGCGAAAATTCACTGAATAGTAATTCTTGGGATTACGTCTGTTAAAACTTGTATTATACAATCTTCTTTCTAAGACTTATTATCCCCATATTATGTAACCATAAGTGAAGAAGACATTATTCATTATAAGGTTGTGAAAATCGCTATCATTGAGATCACGAACCGGTCCAAGCTAGGAAACCATTTAAAGCGTGAAAGCAAGGAACATCTGTGTTGTCCCTACTAGTGCACATTCACAACCTCACCGGGGAAAGAACCCTTCAGTCTCATATGCGGACACTTAACCTCTAAACCACTGACCTTAGATACAAATGGTGTACAAGTCTAAATTCAAAAAACCCGCAATATTATGTGACCATCTTTCATTGTCTTCGGTGGATATCTTTCTCACACCCAGGACAATTCGATCTCTGATAGTGGAGTCGTGGATGGACACTAATGATAAGTCACATACCAAAATGAGAGATACTTCGGCCTCATCTCCCCCTTCCGCCTTCATATCCCCGGATAATACTGCTTACTGTGAATATTATATCGAAAATAAAATGAAAAGAGGAATAAATAAGGAAAAAGAGAGCAACTCTATCAACTAACCGGCAAAATATTTACTATTGATTAAATTTTCCAATTCAGAACAAGCTTCACGAAATTTCACCACATCTGATTCACTAAAGGTCACTTCATATAATATAGTATGTCCAGGACTGAAAAACTGAAATAATTTAACAGGAAAAAACAAACCATTATCGCTAGGATAGAAAGTTGAAATCATCAAGTTAATACAGTCTGATTGAGACACAACGGTAACACGAAAATAATTAAGTAACTGATGTTACATACTGATAAATGGTCGGAGGTATTCGACAAAAAACCCTGGACATAGATTTCGTGCAATCTTTCACTCGTCAGTAAGAAAAGCCTGCAATCTTGGAAGCACTGTCGCTTCCTTTGTGATCCTTTTATTTCACTGTATTATACTCCTTCAATAACATCTTCAAACCCTAATCTTTCACATAATGCTTATACTCTTACTACTTCTACCAATATGGGATTTGAATCGACAACTGCATCTCTGTGCTAATGTGGTATGACAACTCGAACTGATGTACGTACGTACGAAGTTCTACGTTGTGACTGACTGACTGACTCCTTTGTGATCCAAAAGGTACCCAACTTCAAAATACAAGACCTTACGACTGAGCTGTTTGAACCGCAACTGACCCCTTGAAGAACTGAGATATGTACAAGTAGTTGATCATTAAAGAGTGACCAATTTTATGTTTGTAGAGTCCTATTAGTGTTGATCGAATACTATCGATCAAGTTATAATGGAAAACCTGGAAACACTGAACGGCCGTTTCGTCCTATTATGGGACTCCTC
>NW_017386091.1:77165-102117 GCF_000237925.1 Schistosoma mansoni | reverse complement strand
TCAGGGTTGATGAGACTATCTTAGACCTTTTTATGAGAATTTGGCGAGATCACTATTATTCACTAATAAATCTAATTATTAGCTTTGAAATATACTTCATACATAGAAACAAACTTTTACCCAGTGTATTAAGGTAACTGTTTGATTATGGATGTTTCAATCAAAACTCAGTAGGAATAATTTGGGATACACTGTCCATATATCAAAACGATGTTCTACTTTTCCTACAAACAATTAATGGCTTTCGAGTGATGCCTCATATTGTTTTAATTCATGTGACCAATGTACTCCCAAAAACATTCATAAGCTGTATTATATCAAACAATTTAAAATCATATGTCTGTTCTTTATGTGTAACATTCAGGTTTTTCCATGGTGGTCTAGCTTCAATTGACTCACGCTTTCAACTATGAAAAACACTAAATCTCCACAAAACCCCTTCTGACAAGTTATAATGTGACCACTAATCTAAGTGAGCCAAAATCGCGTACACTAATCGAGAGAATTCGATCAATATTAAAAGACAAGACGATCGAACGCTAGAACCTTCCCAAGTCGCAAATGAGAAGGCAGAAGACAAATGGAATGAATGTTATTCTAAACAGTGTCAATTATGGTATAAAACTGTCAGGTATTTATAGTTTTTAGGAAAAAACGAAATCATCATTATAGTTATCCAATCCGTACACCGGGGGTTACTAGCATTTGTTCAACAGGGGAAGCTATACGTAGTGATTCTGGAATATTCTTCCAAAAGATGATTGCATGGAATATCTTCGGCTCTTTCTGAGCTTCTTAGAGCTTCCTCAAGTTCACCCCTGGACCATCCTCACACAAACAAGCCAACGTATTATCTGTCTTTTTTTAAACTTTCAGTCTTTCTGTAAATGGTCAACAGCTTTGGATAAGAATAAGGTATGAGTTTTACTTCGATTAGTGAATATTTTCAAGCTGAAGAAGTATTTCTAATAATAAACACGGAACACAATTGGTATGAAAATGCATGAACAATAATAACTTGGAAACGATGGACTCATATTTGCAGAAGGAACAGTCAAGATTGAGACAATTGATTGATAGTTCGCAAATTAACTGTTTACTATATGATTGTCAGATTTTTTAGTGGGATAGCCTGTAATGTCCGTGTTGAACACATTCGATACAACTACAAAGGATTTCCCAGGACACAGTTCAATGGAGAATCCTGGTTGGCAGTCTACACTCCTCCACGAGGGGTAACAGGCGTAGGTAAATAAGCAAGTTTCATTTTGGTTGGCTGCAAGGTCCAAGGTCATAATTGCAAACGAGTAGAGTTTATGCTTACCCTTGTAAACAAACAATAGTCTTCAACTTGGCAAAGAAAAGAAACTGAATAAGCCCAAAAATATGAATCAGCTTACTTAACACAATGCATTTATGTTGACTGTCATTTAATAAATGTCTCTTGTCTATATGAGACCCGTAATAAGGGCTTTAGTGAAGTATTATAAATTCGCTCTTCATCTGTCGCTTCTAAAAGTTTGTTTTAAGTTCATTTATCCTGGGGCCCTGTAGCATCTTCGTCTGGTTCTCCTGACATTGGTGTCGCATTAAGCGCTAGAGATGAGACAGCACTGATCGATTGGATACCCATTAAAAGTCGGTTATGTGCTATTAGAATAGAAACTTCTATCGAAGTGAGAAATTGGTGTGAGAAACGATGTCTTTTTGTTATCTCCGCCTATGCTCCGACAGATTGCAGCGCGGGTGCGATCAAGGATGGGTTTTACAACCGATTAACTGTTCTTCTACAAAAAGTATGACAGATATTGCAGTACTAGACGGAGACTTGGATGCTTATGTCAGGTGTCTAGGTACAGAAGAGAGTCGTTTGGGTGGCCGATGGGGACTTGTTGGTTATTATAATAAAACATAAATTGTATTCATATACAACTGAATAACAAACCTTTTTAGATAATTCCATAGCATTTTGAAAATTCTCTACACCACATACATTCATTAATGAAGTTTTTTCACCATTTAATTCATCCAAAAATCGCATAATTAAATCAGATTCAAGTAATTTATCACCATGATTCATAAGTAATGGAACTTTACCCATAGGTGAATATTTTATTAACCAATCTGGTTTATCATTAAGTGAGACTAATATTAAATCATAACTAAGTAAATAATGAACAAATAAAATAAAATAGGGGAAACATGTAAGTGTATTATAATCTCCAAGATTACATAATATTCAACTCATGAGTCAATTGAAGCTAGACCACTATGGAAAACCTGGAAGCACTGGACGGGACATTACCATCGTTGGATGCCGGTCGGCTCAATGGTCTAGAGGTTAAGCGTTCGCGCATGAGACCTATAGGTCCTGGGTTCGAATCTCAAGAGGCCGGATTGTGGATGTACACTGCTGAGGAGTCCTATAATAGGACGAAACGGCCGTCCAGTGTCATGATCTCAACCATTAATATATATATGTATATATATATATATATATATATATATATATATATATTGCAGTCAAATTATAAGTTCGAAGATAATAATAGACAAGATTGAAGGATCTATACAAGTAACATGAAAATTAACGAAAGCTTATCATTCCACAGTTGGTAAAAACAACAACAACAGAACAAAATAATATGTAACTTCCTTACTTACGCCTGTTACCCCTCGTGGAGGAGCATAGGCCGCTCACCAGCATTCTCCATTCAACTCTGTCCTGGGCAATCCTTTCCAGTTCCTTCCATTTTTTATTCATTCTTTTCATATCTGCTCCTATTTCCTGGCGTAATGTGTTCTTTGGCCTTCCTCTTTTCCGCTTCTCTTCCGGATTCCAAGCTAGGGATTGCCTCGTGATGCAGTTTGGTGATTTCCTTAATCTATGTCCAGTCCACTTCCAACGTCTTTTCCTATTTTTTTCTTCAGCTGGAAGCTGGTTTGTTCTCTCCCATAAAACGCTGTTGCTGATAGTATCCGGCCAATGAATGTTGAGTATTTTGTGAAGATGACTGTTTATAAATACCTGTATCTTCTTGACGATGGTTGTAGTAGTTCTCCACGTTTCAGCTCCGTACAGTAGGACTGTCTTGACGTTCGTATTGAAGATTCTCAATTTGAAGTTATTTGACAGTTGTTTTGAGTTCCATATGTTATTCAATTGTAGAAATGCTGCCCTTGCTTTACCAATCCTCGCCTTTACATCCGCATCTGATCCTCCTTGTTTATCAAGGATGCTTCCTAGGTACGTGAATGTTTCCACCTCTTCCAGAGTTTCGCCATCAAGTGTGATTGGGTTGGTGTTCTCCATGTTGTATTTGAAAATCTTGCTTTTTCCTTTGTGTATGTTGAGGCCTATTGATACAGAGGCTGCTGTAACATTTGCTGTAACGTAAAATAATATTTTCTTAATTCCATTTTCCTAATTAGGCAGCATTGTTCACCTTATGAGAACAGGACTTATTTTATGTATCTGTCAAAAAACATCAACTTAATCATTGATTTCTGACTGAAAAAATGAATTACATTTTTTGTAGGTGACATTCGCCACAGATTAATCTTTGTTGAACTTATCATTGAAAAACAGAGAGTACTGGAAAGTTGTTTCATCCTTTAACCTGAGATATTTTTTATTTCTTATTCAATTTAGTAGTTAAGGTGTGTATGAAATGTGAACATTTAGATGCAATAATTAATCACAGTAACTAATTATGTAACTACTCTAAAACATTATAAATTAAGGTCATACAATATCATTTTATTTATTTATTTATTTAAACACATTAATATTGGTACAAGGAAGCACCAGATAAATATGCGCCTCACAAATCTCATTCGATTTGTGTGAGGGCTGTGATACTGACCAGGTGCCCAGACTGAAGCAGGTGGTTTTCTTAGGGGGACACATCCGGAGCCTTTGACCTAAAGGCCTAGTCCACAAGGCAGTGGAGCATCGTAAGGAGATGAACTCCCATGGTAGCCGGTGACCAACAGTTGGTTCATACGCCATTCGTTCCTTCAGGACACTGGAGCCCATGTGCACCATTGGTTTGGAATCAGGGTTTTCCAACTCCCCTAGGTGGATCCTCCACATCCACCAACCCGGTTAAAGCGCCGGACATTCGCTTTTCGTCCTCTCACTTTTGTGAACAACACCCCCGCCACGAGAAGGCAGTGAGTAGGACTTCCCTGGCAGAGGCTATATATTCGCGTGGCCATATGAGAGCATTTCGAGAGGGAGAGTGAACTCTCCCCACTTTCAGCCGTACCAGAGCATTTGGGGACCTTGGAATCACCCATTCAGGATGCGAATCCCATGCCATCCTTTCCAAAGATACGTACGAGACTTGGAGATTCAAAATAGTGATTATTAAGAAGACTTGATCAAATTCTCCAGAAATATTTAATTTTTAAGTAATACTTTAACTGTTTGTATGCACATTCATTTTACACAGAGACCCCACTGACGTCTGCATAGAGAGATATATTTGTTTCAGTTATTTAACTCTTTATCTCTACTAATACTATGAACCACTCGAAGAAAAGCACACAGAGTTTAAAGGAGGGAACTTACTACAGTGTCCACTCACTTTAGAAAGCTGATTACTATAATGATTATTACTACTATTACAGAAAATTGATATAGGCTTTAAAATTTCAAACTTATTTCAATGATCCAATGTAAGTTAAACGTTGAACGGCATTAAAATACTTACACATTCACTTAGAAAGCATATAGTCAATCAAATGTTTCATGATAATAATGAAATAAACACAAATCATCGGAGATTATTGATATAAGAGAGTAATAACCAGTATTTTAAAGATCTCAGCACTACCCAAGTATTCAAAACAATGTCGGCGGCCGTCTTAAAAGACTACATATAAGTCCTACGCTTAAAAAATCTTATTAACATATTAACAGATTCTGATAAATTCGCTACTTGAATAACGCAAAATACAGTTTACGTCTATGACACTCAAGCGTTGAACCATCGCAAATCAGATGACAGAAGAAAAGCTGAAGAAGTGTTTAATTAGTAAGAATCAAAATGTACAGAAAATCACGGGTATTTATAGATATTAGGATTTGTTAGGCCAAAACTATGATTCGGCCAATCCTCAAAGAGACATATTATGCTACTGTCCAATAGTAGCATGCCACGTTGATATTTTAGAAAGCTCTATCATGTTCTGATCGTATAGAAACTCTTCGGCTTCTTTAGGGCCTTTGGAGGCTCCGCTGTAGTTCTTGGAAGCCAACAGGTTCCTTAACCTGTCGATACCCAATGTGCTTGTGAAGTATTAAACCCTCGAATATTATTAAGTTTACATGTATAATCTTTCGAATCTTTCAAACCAAATCTAGCCAAACATAGTAAAATATATTTAATACAAACGTAGTAACTTATATTAAAGTGTTTCTCTCAATACTAAACATCTTTTTACCAGTTAAAATACGCAAATAAGTCTTTAAACTTACTCAATTTTGTGGTAACTTAAAGTCAATTTAACACGTTCACAGAATGGACAAAAACAAAAAGCAAATAACGTGTATCTGTTTGGATCGACAAACGGTTCTGGATCACCTAAAATCATTATCATCAAAAAAAAAATCAGTGTTGTTAAAAAGAATGAATCGTGTATGTCAATTACGTTTCTTCTTGATTATTATGTCATGGAAAATACTACTAATAAGATTTATCATCCATAATGAAAGAGTGAACCTTAAACAATATTATCAATAATTTTGACTTTATAATAAGGAAAAGTCAACAAACATATCCCTTCCTTTCATACTCTGACGATTTATAAAATATTTGATTAAAAGTACTAGCAGATGACAGAAAATTAAACATTTTTCAAATTTACCAGGGAAATACAAATGTAACTTGAAGACCATATAAAAACCACATCACTAGATTATTTAAAAATGCCCCCAAATGTTCTGGTACGGCCGAGAGTGGGGAGAGTCAGCTCTCCCTCTCCAAATGCTCTCACATGGACACGTATATATAGCCTCTGTTAGGGAAGTCCTACTCATTGCCTTCTCGTGGCATTACTGTTGTTTACGGAATTGAGAAGACGAAAAGCTGGGCTGTATCACAGCCCTCACACAAATCAAATGAGATTTGTGCGGCTCATATATATCTGGTGCCCCCCTTGTACCAATATTTATGTGTTTAAATAAATGAATAATGATATGATTGCATTTCGAATAAGCCGTTAAAATGGACAATTTTTATCATATATTTCAATGGCTAGTGGTGATACGAACATTTGTGATTCATTATTGAATTCTTGTTATTTGGGGATAATTAAGATATTCATCATAGGTGGATATTAGTAGGGTACCACTGAAGATTATGGAGCACTGAATAGATGTTTCATAGCTAAACGGCAATTCTCAGAAGTGCAAAACAACCTCCTTAAAAGTTTAGCCCAACCCATGAGCACCACCTGCAAGTTGAAAAACGAATGTCCACAGAATCCATACATCAAAACTCAAGGTAAAAAAAATAGTTTTTCAATTTTCTGACCGATTTCACCAGGTTGAGAATGATTACCAGTAAACGGACTAACAGATAGGTTCAAAGTAAAATATACAGCACCGACGAGGTCGTAAAGCTACTAAATTTTAATATCATCAGTGAAAAGAACCGAAAATAGTCACGTACATATATAAATGTATAGCACTCATCGAAACAAAAATTTAGCTGACAAATGTGAGAAACAGTAATGAAAAAAATCCGAACCTACCATTTTTAAGATGCTTCATTACTGTGTGTTTTGAAAATACTTTGAAGAATGATAATAAGGCAACACGTTGAAAATGACACTAATATGCGAACACACTGAAATACAACGTTATAATATAATGACCAACATTTCTATGTGAAAATCAAATGATCACGAGATAGCTTTTTCTTGTGTATTTACTAAACTGCATGATGTGATATATAAGAACATTTTTAAAGCAACATACATAAACATAAAGGTTGGAGTAAAATTATTAAACTAGCGAAACATGATCGTGTTAATTAAATTTACCAAAAAGTAGTTACTATATGCATAACAAAATATTTTGGTAAAAGTCTATTTAAAGTACCTGAGGCTCCTGTCATATTCGACTAACCAACGAATGCAACTCATTACCTCAATATGTGATTGAAGATTCATCTATCAACACTTTTGGAATAAAGATAGATCAACTGAGAGACCACCATTAACAGGACTAACACAGGACGCTGGGCCTCCTGTCCTTTCCACACTGAAAATGATACTAATTTATACGAAAAACTATCAGGCTTAGGAAAATAATTGACGGGGGATTTGAATGATATTATAGGACACATAGTTGTGGTAGAGGTTCAGCCACTTTTTACGAACAAATTTAAGTCTGGAATGTCACCTTAAAAGGAAAAATGACAATTCAATAAGTGTATGAGGCAAGGTTTGGACGAGTTCAGTTCCGAAAAGTAGGACGACAGCCTAGCGATATGCATTTGCTAGTTATAATTTGAAAATTTTCGAAGAACATTTGAATCTCCATATTTTAGGGAAAATCTTATCAGTTTGGGGAAACTTCGGGCAAGCAGAACTAGAAAATATTGAGAGGATGCGAAAAAAATCGCAAGATGGAGACATACGACCCTATACCTCAGAAGAGACTAAACTGTACACTCCTCAAAGATCGACTACTACAGTAGTCAAGAAAGCAGTCTGATCACTTCAATTTTATCCTAAGTCCTAAAACAAAGAATCAATTATTTTAGCATATGAATGATCGATTGAGTGCAATGACTTCGCGATCGTTGTAAGGTATAAAAATCAAAAAGCCCTAGATCCTACGAATCATGAACAATGGAATAGTAACTAGCGTTTAAAAACATCAATAGACAAGACCTGAAGTCGCAAATGAAACGCATACATGTACATTTTTATTGAATCACCAACGCCACCTTGCTAGGAGCACAGTTTTGAAACTCAAGACTACGATTTCGATAACTTTGACGAAGGTCGCTATGATGTAAAGATAATAGTGTTTTTTCACTGCACAGGACCGACCTGTTTGCAAAACTCCCTCCAAAAGTCAAGGTCTCATATGTTATCACTATGGGCCTCAAGGTTATTTGGCACCTAGGTATTCAGCCTTCAGTAATAAGGATAATAGGTTTGTGAACCTGTGTTAATCCTGACCGATTGTCTTCCAATGAAGGTCCAGCTTCTTGAAAATGTTCACTGATGGGGCTGATACCACTTGTTCGGGTGTTCCAGTCATTGTCCACTGGATGAGAAAAACGGGACTCCACCTTTAGTTTATTAAATCGCGGTTTGTGAACCCCCTTGCTATGACCTCGAAGATTATCAGTGTTGTAGGGAACAGGAAGACAAGACATATAACCATCCAAGTCGTTATTAAAGATACGGAATGCCAGTGTAAGGTCACCTCGCGTCTTACGATACGACATGGGGAAAAGGGTGTAGGCGTTTTAAACGCTCATCGTAAGGGAGTTAAGAAAGGCCCTTCATTAATTTCGTTCCCACACACTCAAATGAGTTAATATCCTTTATCAGACATGGGCTAGCTGCTTAGATACAGTACTCTAAGTGCGTTCTTATGTCGGTGGGATATAAAATTCGAAACACCTCGTCAAAGCATTTGAATGCTCGGCGAAGTGACCATAATACATGACAACCTTTGGAAGCAGCTGCGTTGCAGTGCGTATTTGTTTTCAAGTCGTGATGTATTATTACTCCTAAGCCTTTATTTTCCTGAACACATAGAAGATATGTACCATCAATTGTATGATGGTAACTATTGCCGTGACCGACGTGCATGAGCACACTCTTCTTAGAACTAACTACTGAGCACCAACCTCGAGCCCATCTAGTTAAGTCAGTTTGGGGATAAAAACGATTAGTCTCACTTCTTATTTTTCTCCAGATTTTGACATCAACCCCAAACAATAATGTCGATGACTTAAGCAATAGCTGTAATTCATTAACATAGAGAAGGAAAAGTAGAAGGCCCAAGATGGTGCCTTAAGATACATCACTTTTGACCGGTTTCCATTCGAATAGCGCTCCACTGACCCTCACTCACGGTCTGCGGTCACATAAGAAGTTTCCTATCCACTCCTGTGTAGCACTTGTTATTCCAAATCTCAAGAGATTCTGAATAAGAACTAAGTGAGAAACCTTTTTAAACGTTTTGCCAAAATCCATGAATATCAAATCAACAGATAGGACGTTATCTAGGGCTGCTGTTCAATCCTCTCTCGCAATAAGTTAGTCAAGAATGAACGCTTGTTACGAAACCCATGTTGCTCGGGAGTTAACAGATATTAGGAATCTATGTGACTTGGTAACTTAACATGAATTATCTTTTCAAGCAACTTAACGACTATGCTGGTGGGGCTGACAGGCCGTTAGTTAGATACGATCCGTCTCTATCTTTAAATATAGGACTGACAATAGCGTCTTTCCAGTCTCTAGGGAGTTAAGCGAGTGAAAGGGATATGTTGAAGAGCGTCGCGAGCGGTCTTGAAATAATGTCCGCAAGCGATGACAGTAAGCGTAGATGTAAACCATCAGGGCCCCGTATCTTACAAGGTTTGAGATTAGTTATCAGTGTAGGAACCGTTTCCTCAGTCACATGTACAGATCCTATGACTGGTATCTCGGTGCGATTGGGACAATTATTTGTAACATTACATGTAGAGTTGACTTTACTAAAATAGTTTGAAAAAATCTCAGCTTTTGCTAGATCTGATCCAGCTAGTGAATCTGAATTTTCGTGTAACAGTAACGCGGGAATACCATTACTACGTTTTGTTCGCCGTTTAATGTACGAAAACAATCGCTTCCGACAAGTATGGTTATCCTATGCCGACTAGTTCGCAAGTGGTACGTGATTTAGCTATGGTCTTTTTATATATATTCCGGATTTTTTTATATTCACACTTAAATAATGCCTGTCCTGTTGATAAAAATAAGTCCCAGAAGTGTGTCCTACGCTTCAACAGCTTCTGGGTTTTTTTATTGATGCATAGAGGGCAATGTGATAGCTTACGTGTTGACCATGGGATAAATGGTTGTGTTACAGACTCCAATGTAGCCTTAAACTTATTATATTCGTCTTTGATCGATCCATCTGCATCGACCGACCAGTCGATCGAGATTGCACAGTCTCTGACTGCCGGAATATTAGCTCTCCAGATATCGAGACGGGGTGGAGCAGATGCAAATTCTATACCACGCATCTGGAACTTAGAAGAAAGTACAACGTTGCCACTATTCACTGGTGGAGGAAGGTGTTGAATGTCGACGACTTCTTCATAGTGGTGTGTGAGGACAAGGTCTAGCAATGACAGATCGTGTTCCAGGTCAGTATTTGTCGGTTTTACGATACATTGTACAAGTACACGTTACTCAATCTATCAGTGACAAGCTTACAGATTCGTAAGCTAATTTTTGCTAATTCTTCAGTTTACAACTTCAGGCGTGTATTTGAGTTTGCATAGTGCTCCAGCAACCGCGGTACCACTAGTCTAGACATTAACCGTTATAATACATTTCTAGATATTTCGTGTGGCCCAATCAGCATAATCTAATCACTTATTTGTGCTTATCCTGGTGAATCCAACAGCTAATTAAGTATTCAATACCTTTGTCATGAGTTTATATAATTCGATCGACTTCTTTGTGTATGCTTATTGTCGTTTCGGTACCAGGCACAAAGGTCATCATTTACGTCCTCTTGGTTTCTAACTTTGACAGCCATCTAACACAAATATAATGGTCGTGACGTATAACAGATAGAGTAGGCTGATCACGTTAATGGTCGCAGTAGTGTGAGGACCTATGCTATAGCTATATGGTAGCCAATGCAAATATTGTAAATCGTGTTTCCGAGGTCCATCCCGACTACCACATACTAGTTCAGGCACTCCGTGGACCACTGTGTTGATTGGTTCCTTTGTGTTCACTGATCTTCTAATATAATTTCTTATGACTCACGGATTGTCGTATCTAGCTTGAATTTTAGAGGAACATCTAGTTGACAGTCTCTCAGATATCAGTAAAATTTCTTCTGTAACTTGTGTTCAAACTATAGTTACTCTCAACAGGGAGGGAGTAATCTTTTGCTATATTTTGTCCCCTATGAAGACAGAATAGCTTAGTTAAAGGGATAATTTTGAATAAATTCCACAGAATTTGTCCGCCAGTTCTGTATCAAAAATTACACTACTTCCTAATAAACTACTTTCCGAAATTGGGACATTAAATAAAATCAGGGAGTTTTGTCCTTATTATTTGTCCCCCAATTTTGGAGTTTTTGGAGCCATGATTTTGCCACTTACCAACCCTCATCCATTGCTATATACTGTTATCAGATAATGGGGTACCGACAACAGACTTCAGTTACATTGTCATATTGTGGTGTGAGTTACTTATATCCACATAAGTAGTATATGGTGATGGTCAGGCATAGAGTGTATTGCAGTAGAAGATTGATAGAGACAGGGCCAAAGAAAAAGGATAGGCGGAAATATGAAATAAACAATCAGTTACAATTGTCTACAAAACAGATAGGGGAGAATAGAAGCAATTAGTTCACAAAACAACCAAAGTATAACAATCCAACATAGCCATAGCCATAAAGCAGTGTTAAACAAAACACAGACAAGTCAGCTGTCCAAAGACTTAGTGACGTCAAGGAATTAGCTACGATTTAGAATTCCCAAACAATATAGCAGATACAGTTGCAATTAAACTCCAAAAGAGGGATAAACCAGTGAAAAGTCGAGCCAATATGGGAGCAGTAATCATAATAACAGGACAAAGAAGTAATAACCTGAGAGACGTTATTTCATGTTTGCATGGGAACTTTCTACGACGGATTTCAAAAAGACTGCCGAATGGTAGTTAGACTGTTTGGAACATGGATTGCTCATAGAATAAAGTGAAGAAGGGGAGGAGGTGGGAAACAACGAGACAATAAAAGCAGATCAGAAGGTGAACAAGGAAACTTCTGACAAATTTACCGAGGGGTTGTTCCGTCCAGGATGTTTCCAAAGGCGAGCCATAAAATCACTTTGGGTACTCAGATTCTAATCCTATGAAGAAAACATTAAATCATTAATTGCATTTTAGGTAACTCAGTGATAATCTTTTGATGACTTTTCATTGAAAATCCCAGGTGCTCTCAGAAATATTTGCCTAAGTTCAATCCAAACAAAAAAATTTAGGAACAGTACCCGAAAGATAGTGGTTCATCATAGCAATCAGGAGTGAGGACGCATTCTGCACCTTAGTTGTACTCTGGATTTGTTATTTGTTACCAACTGAGTTGGTCTTTCAAGAAGAAAACTGCTATATTCTTAAGAACTCAGGTCAATGTATAATTGTGATTTTACAATCCGTCTGTATTGCTTGTTTCACATACATATGTCCCTCCTCTGTGTCGACAATTCACTCCTACTGGACACTAAAGCTTATTACGTAAAAGCTTCTCCTATTCCGTGGACAAAGATTTAAGCCGTTTGACGTTCAACCGAAAACAAAGAGTGAGTTTATAGACACGTAGTACTGTGAACGACAAATCTTAATTAAAGATATACACTAAAATGTAAAAAAGATGTCAAACATTATTTAATGATTAGGTTTTTCTTAAGCATTTGAACAATCTTGAAGAAGCCAAGTCACAAAATTCTAAATGCACAGTTTCTTCTAGAGATTTTAAAATTCATAGTGCTTACACCACTGACGTCTATCCAATATATTCGACTCCACTATCCAACGTGAATGTTTATTGTAATGTAGGAGGTAAGTTCTATTCTATTTAACGAATCACATACCACAAAGCGTGTAAAGCACGGATGATTATTAGCCATCCTGAAATACAGTATTGCATACCCACCAATTCGTGAAGCAACCCGAAGCACTGACTGACAACCAAGATACTTAGACTTTCTTGGCTAAATATAAGCAAACATTACAAGGGTTTTGAGGCAAGGCCGATTTCTTTTAACCTCAAACGTACACTTAAAACCAACAAAGAAATGCATCCAATGTTCAGCATAATTTGCTTTAATCCTCAGATCAACGTAATAAGTACACATTATCTGCACGTAAGACAATTATGCGCCACTCGTTAAAACTCGTTGAAGTCATGTTCGAGTTCTTCCCAACTGTAGAAGCTTTGACAAAGCAACCGCCTTCGAGGGAAAACGGATATGCTGACAGAAATCCTATTCAAACTAGTCAATCTACTGCCATTATCAACCAACCAAGTCAACAAAAAAGAAAACAGAGGCGAATACAGGAAATAAAGGAGAAACGCGACATAATGCCTGCCTTGTCGCCTGAGAAAGGGAAATAGCAAGAAATTTTCTATAAACGTTTCCACAGAGTAGCGGTGTCTCTGTATTTAAGCCGAATAGTCTAATTTTGCATAAATTCACGATAAATGCATAGATAGAAAACAACAATGCACAATCCGGGAATTTTATTTAGCTGAATAAAAAAAGCAGATATGATAACTGAAGTGATCTGTATAAAAAGTGTGTCGTCGAAATTTTCATCACTCACAATGCATTTATGCTAAAAAGGCAAGACAGTCTACCAACTCATGATCCACCGTGCTACTCCAGTACAGAATGACCGCCAGCCTTATTGGCCTTTCAAGGTTGTACCGGCAAAAAGAGGTAATTTTGACCGTAAGGTGGCTTCTATTTTGTGACATCTTTTAAATGAGCGACGATCTGTAAGACATTCTGTTACTATGGTTTTATGTGGAAGCTTATGTTACTGGGTTTCCTGAAACCAACTAAGACCATGTAGCCTGGACCCGTTGATGCACATGGTTCGAACCATGTTTAAAAGATTATCACGAATTACAGATCTGTAATTCGTGATAATCTTTTTCTTGGAAGTTAAACCATCACATACGTAAAAATGTATTATACGCACTTATTTATTTGTGTATTCAAAGTCGTTCCAAGACAGCGTCATTATCATGATTTGGCATATTGCAAATTTCTGGGAAACTCAGATCTGAGTGCCCAAACAGAACGGATAATTGCAATTATCCGTTCTGTGAATTCATAGTTTAAGATGATACGGTCAATGTTCTAAGCACAGATATTTAGGATCATAGGACCAAACGAGAGGTGATATTTGCGGCTTACACTTCATGACCATTGACGTCGAGCTTAAAAAGTATCAATCTTAACTCTCCATTTTACCGTTAGTGATACTTGGTTACTTGTAACCAAATATTTAGTGTGTGACTAATTCGAAATCCAATAGCCGAAAGGTTCTGTTCTTTAAGTTACATCTCTATACTTTACTGGTTTCCCATTATTTAAGGACTAAAGGTATGTACTACTGCCTCAATAGTAATACCTAAATATGTTTGTGTTGCTTGTTGTCCACAGGATAATACATCAGAATGACGAATTCGACGAGCTTGTTTATTGAAACGAATACTGACTGTAATGCTATAGGATCAGCGACATGGGATTTTGCTGGACATCATGTAGTTTTTTCTATATACGGCCCAGATGAAGCTAAGATCAATGATGAACTCACTCATCGTGCTTATGTTGATGTAACAGTTACACCTCGTACAGGACAACGAACATCAAAGGAATCAGAGCTCGAAATTTACCTTAATCATCTTATGGAACGTCTAATTGATGTGAAGGAGTTCCCACGATCTAAGGTTAGTGCTATGAGTGTGACAGTTTACGAGTTGAAAAATATTCTGTTTAATTGAGGTTTTGTGCTACATAATACGGAACTTTCTCAAAGTTTACAACACTGTTTTACTAAACTAATTTCACTGGTTCTAACGAGATCAGTATCATTATATATATATATATATATATATATATATATATATGACTGACCTTTTTAATGTTGGGGGATACTAGGTTAGCATTCCTTGTACATCTTAAGGCGCATTTGTAGTAAATGTTACCCAATGAGGTCACCACTTTAAAAAGTGTAACTTTAAGTTTGTTTACCTTTGTTGTTATTACATATTTTAAGTTAAATTGCCATAATATGAAGTTATTTTTCATCCTAGTATTTTTGTTTTTTAAATATAAAATGTAACTTTATAGGGAAATGACACCTTGTTATGAGATTTTTATTTACAGTTTATTGGTACGATCGTATGAAAATTCCGAAACTTTAGTCATTCTCTTATTGACTAAGTTGAAGTTCGCATTTTATATTCAGCGTGCACCCCAATATTGATTTCGTCAATTAACTGACTACTAGCACTTCATGATAAAGTAATAATTTGCTTATCTCAGATATAACCAAAGTAGGACTTGTCAAAATAATACT
The DNA here is from genome assembly GCF_000237925.1 of Schistosoma mansoni. Taxonomy (NCBI): domain Eukaryota; kingdom Metazoa; phylum Platyhelminthes; class Trematoda; order Strigeidida; family Schistosomatidae; genus Schistosoma; species Schistosoma mansoni. The sequence goes on along the minus strand of NW_017386091.1, from coordinate 86,751 downwards.
GTCAAAAATATTGTAAATGAATTGCTATTTCATTCCCATAGCTTCCCATCAGCCTAAACTAATCGGGACTATTTATAAGTAAAACCTAATAAGCGGAACAAGCAGCATGAGTTTCTTGTCAAACAAGATAAATATGAATAGTGTCTAATTCAGATAAAAATGAACAAAATTAAGTATAACAATAAAGTGGATACAGCATGGGAACCAGTTAATTTTCTTGATGTATTTATTAGGACAAAGAATCGTTCGATCAAGAATTGTCTTCAGTATGAGTTTGTAGAGATTGTCGAGTTCCAGTTGAAATTATCAACCGACCTGTGTTACACCACCACTAAAAACCTGGAGGTGCTGGGTCGTTTACCAAAAAATAGATGGTCTAGGTAGCAATTAATTCACAGGACCCTTTGTTCTTTAAGTTATAAGTGTAAAAATCTATGGCCAAATAAAATGTTGGTTTCCCAGACAGTTCTCACATATAGACGAGCATTAGAGTTCCTCAACGAATGTTTAAAATCTTGTGATGAGAACACCAACGTCATTATGGCTAAGAAGAAACTAATAATTATTTATTTAGCCTTTAGAGCAGATTACTCCCATATCAAAGGTAGTAAAAAGATATAGAGTCACATTTTTACAACCTATACGATTACCAAGCCTATCTCACTTTACATTAATATCCATCTCATATATGTTCATCTATCTCATCTCACCTATCATATTTACACATATGTTAGTGATACTAAGTACGTTGGAAAAAGAAAACATGGCCTTCCACTCGTTCCTATGGTAGTATTCGTAGTTGCTATTGGATGTCACTTAATTTTTAAATTCATTTAAGCATAAATATTGGTACAAATGGGCACCAAAATATATATGCACTACACTAGGAAAATGCGATTGTGAAAAGTCAAAGAAAGGTGACTATAATGGAAAAAGTTCAACAACCAAATAAAAACAAGTGAAAAAGAGCATAAGAATGGTGAAAGTGGTCCAATTAATAAAAATGCAACCAGAAACAATCCTTTTGGCTTAAGAAGTTTCTCGCATCTATATGAAGAAAATAAAAAAAAATTATAACAGGACCACCACTGGCCTCTATCCTTAGCCATGTCTAATAATGCCTCAAGCCACTGTCACTTAATTGGCTCCGGTTGCAAGTAGATATCACCACTGATTGTACAGCAGTCAGTCCAAACAGCAATACACTTTTTTAATGGACCTGTCTCTCTCGAAAACGATAGCTTCTAATTACTAGGTTTTTAATCTAATCTGCAACCAGATGGCACCATTAGTGCTTACATAAACTGTAGCTCAAACACAGGTCCATGGACATGATCTAAGTTACTGGGTTACAAATAAGACTAACAACAACTACTACTACTACTATACCTTTGAATGAAAAACTAGGGTGATTAACCCAGCGTAACCCTGGTGATTACAGTGTCGACCCAAATGCGTTACCTGGTTTCATGTTTTCTTAATCAGCTACTTCATTTATATTAGGCTGTAAATTGCTCATTAATCCCTATGAAATTGTTTATTTCTACTTGGCACATTTTAAAAGCTGAAAATTCTTTTTCTCAAGTATCCTATAACTTATACTCAACTTTGTTTATCTCATGTCAGTGGGAAAATGTTCCCATTTTATGTAAACAAGCAGTCAGACATAGTGTTTGTAAGAGGCATTTGTTCTATTTTGATATCTAATGTCTTTAAATTACCAGGTATGCAAAGCTTATTAGTTAGAGGCGCATAACTGATAAATCCTTTCCACATATACTATGGTAAATCATCACTAATATTTCTCAGATAGTAATATAGTAGTAGTAGTAGTATTCAGTTCATAAAACCATTTTATGTCATGACTTTTCACTCATTCCTTCTTTTCCACTACAATGTACTGTTTCAGTTTTTTCCTTTAAAGTAGATTGAGTTTTCTTATTGGTCATTTCTTTTGTTGTCTAGTTTACTGGACGCTTGTTTATTGTCACTGGTGGTACTAATCATCCTAGAACAGTGGCTGCAGCCATAAACGCAATTTCACTAGCTCTTCTCCATCTGGTTTACCATTACGAGCAACAATTGCATCAGTATGTCATACAATCCAAAATGCTTGTAAGTCATTCATTCCTAATCATTTCATATTGCCAAAGATAAGCGAAGTAAGTTATGTTCTATGTATTATAAATAGTATTGATACTTTGCTTTTGATCATATACTCACAGTCATTCCAATTTTTAGGGATTATAGTTACCTCATTACTGGTGCGCTGGCACATGGAAAAGTCAAATAAGTTTCATATACTCTGATCGTTATTGGAGTCTTAATATCTCTACAGATGCCAACCTGATAAAACTACACTTCATTGCTCGATTTTAAGTCATAAGTTGATTGTATTTATCCACTTAGCCCCTAAACAATCCCCAATACGAAGTCATTGACGATATTGTGCGAAGAACGTGTCCAAGTCCCTAAATCTGTTGCTTCAAAATGTCATCACTCACCAAATAATGTTCTTCGTCATGAATAACCACTCTTTACAGGATCTCAGTACTGCATGAACTACAATGCTGTTGAGTGCGAGAGATACTCTAATAAGAATAGTGATTGAATACTGAAATTCATCGAACATCTTCAGATAAGCTAGCGTTTACAAGCGTAGAGTAAAACTCATACTGTGGGATTCCTCACTCAAGATTACCATCATAACCACGTCACATGCGTCTTATATTGGCACAAGAGACGTTCATTTCTCCCATAAAAGGACTCCACATTTATACTGTAGTGAACAAGAACACGACTGGGGACAATCGAATGTATTTCAGTGCAAAATTACAAAATAGCTCACTAAAATCTGACAACCATATTGTAAATAGCTAATTTGTAAACATTCAAGCGGTTGTCTCAATCTTGACTGTTCCTTCTGCAAATATCAATCCATCTTCTCTGATTTCATTGTTCATGCATTTTCATACCAATTGCGTTTTGTCTCCGTTCTTTTCTTATCGATCTTCTACTAAAATACACTCGATGCCTGACCATCGTTATATGCTACTTATGTGGATATAAGTAATCCACACCACAATACTAATCAAATGGTATATTTTTAGTCCTTACGCTTAAATCATGTGAGACTAAAAATTTCTGGATCCTTAATTAGTGAAATCCATTATTTCATTTTGCTTATATCTACTCGTTTATTAACACCTTAAATGAAGAAATGCAAAATATTATATGCTTTTAAATAGTAATATTATCTTCAGTTCATTGTGCTAATTATTTCGGACTTTATATTGTTTTCTTTTTGTTTCACCTTGTACACACCCAAACCATTCAACTTTTCAAATAGCTTATTAAGTCTTGCGCTTATCTTTCCCACTATTTTTTTCTTTGGCTGAATAACTGTCTCTTAAATTTACTATACATAATGCCCTAGAAAGGTCGAGGGTTGAAAGAGTTCACTCTCCCCGCTTGACATGCTCCCACATGGCTACACGTATACAGCCACTACCAGGGAAGCCCTACTCATCGCGTTTCTGCGGCACGGGTATTGTTTAAGGAATCGAGACAACGACAAGCAAATGTCCGGCACTTTAACCAGGTCGATGGATACGGAGGTTTCACCTAAACGAGTTGGAAAACACTCATTCCAAACTAATGGTCACATGGGTTCCAGGATTCTAAGGAAACAAATGGCCAATAAACCTATGACTGGTCACCGGCGACCATGGGACTGTATTTCCTAACGTTGCTCCACTACCTTGTGGAATAGACCTGTAGGTCAAAGGCTCGGGGGTGGCCTCGTAAGAAAACCACCCACTTCGGTTTGGGCATCCGCGTAGCATTCCGTCCCTCATAAAAATCGAATGATGAAGTGTGGCGCATATATATTTGGTGCCTCCTTGTACCAATGTGTTTTAATAAATAAATAAAACTATATATACGTTCCTAAATTAGATTTGTATCCTATTGTAAATCCATTATTCGCTTTCAAAAGAACTCCATATGAGTTTATACGCAAGGACTTGCAGTCACCTAACCACAGTTTTCTGTATCTCCTTTGAAAAAATAATGCATCTACTAATAAATCATATCTTTCTTTTATACATTCCACAGTAATCACATTTGCAGTGGATGTGACTCATCCAAAGCTTTACACTAAAAAGCATAGTTCCAATGAGCCCAGCATTTTTGCTATATACACTGGTCAAACATATTCTGAAATTGACAAAATTAACGGATCTTCTCTACATATCCCGATCCAAAACTTTCTGGATATCATCAAATTACCAAAATCACATGACGATGATATAAATAGCACAGAGCATACCAAAAATGAGAGTATTTATGAACAAGCCTTAAATTTACTTGATGCAATGGTATCACAGATTGTTTCTACTGTACATATATAATAAATATTACTCTATGGATTAACTGTACTATTTGTTTGTAAATATGATCTCTACTGTAACTAATATTTCTTTTCTTTTTTCACGGGATAATGCATGATGCCATTATTGTGAATATAAGATGCTATTGCCATAAGTATGGCAACTCGATGACTGATGTACGTACGTACGAAGTTCTACGGTGTGACTGACTGATTGTCATAAATGTTTTAAAGTAATTGTTAAGGGAATCTAATTTATTTAAAAGATAAGATTAGTTGCTTTATTATGTAAGATAGTTCTGTTATAACCTCTGCCTAAGTGCACTGTTTAATATATAATGTGACGATGCCGCCAATTAGAGAAGAGTGAATTATCGATCGGACCAATGACATATGAAACCCGTACGAGCAGTCTGCAGTACTTGTCGGTCCCGCTTTCTGCCTAGCCCAGCCAGTTAAATCCAGAACATCAATAACAGCCTCTGCGGTATGAATCATGTTTGAAACATACTGAGTTTATATACCAAACAAACAGACCACATCGTACCATCAAATAGAAAACAGCATTTGTACAAGATTCAGCTAAATGTGGCTGTAAATGTGGAGAACAGTAACTAATAGACTGGGAATAACTCAGGAATGGTAAATCGTACAGTAATAGTTTACAAGTCAAAACAAAGCTCATAATAAAAGGAAGATGAATATGAATAGTTCAGTTACTCCACAATTATACAATAGGAAATAAACATATCATATTGATCCATAAATAGTCCTCAAAGTTACCATTCATAATTCTCTTCGGGATATAACAGTTCAATGATATTATTATTTGATAATATAAATCTTAGATTACAACTATGATCTGGTGACTAAAAATTGTAGTTGAGTACATAAGGAACATATTTCAAGGAACTCGACTACCTGGATTATCAGTAGTGTTTATCTAGTAGCATTTATCTAATAATGTATAGGCCCAAATGATTATCTCCATAGGAAATAATGGTAGTGTTTATTAATAGTATAATGGAATATACAATATAAAAGTGTTTATTATGATAGGATATATATACAGATCGCTTAAGTCAGCTGACCAATGTCATCATTATAAGAAGGGCTAAGGTGACATAAATTGTTGAAACAGATTTCTTTATTAAAATACTTGGTTAATTTCATAGGCCAAAAAAATACCAGCAGATACATTGTGTTATTATCAATAGGAGTTTAAGTTAACCTATTGTCAATTTTCATACACCTATTTTAAATAACTTGTGACACAATGGCTATATCGAGGTCGATCTGCACAGGATGCATGTATTTATGTGAACAAAGACTAATCTTAACTGTTCCTTCTGCAAATATCAGCCCGTCTTCTCTGATTCCATTGTTCATGCATTTTCGTACCGATTGCGCTTCATTCCTGTTCGTTCCTCACCGATCTTCTGCCAAAATACATTCTATGTCTCATCATCACCATATACTACTTATGTGGATATAAGTAGACCGCACCAATGCTATTATCAATAGGAGTTTAAGTTAACCTATTGTCAATTTTCATACACCTATTCTAAATAACTTGTGACACAATGGCTATATCGAGGCCAATCCGTACAGGATACATGTATTTGTGATAACAAAGACTGATCAAATTCAGTCCTAAATATCAACGATGGGGTGATTTAAGCCCAATATGCATAATGGTATAAACATCATAGCCCAGGACAGAGTTGGATGGAGAATGCTGGTGAACGGCCTATGCTCCTCGACGAGGGGTAACAGGCGTAAGTAAGTAATAAACATCATCACATAACATAAACACCATAACCCTGATTCCAAATCAATGGTGCACATTGGCTGGCTCCAGGATCCTGAGGGAACAAACAGCGTATGAATCAATCGTTGGTCACCGGCTACCATGGGACAGCATCTCCTTACGATGCTCCACTGCCTTGTGGATCAGATCTATATGTGAAAGACTCGGGGTATGGCCCCCTAAGAAAACCATCTGCTTCAGTTTGGGCACCCGGGCAGTATTACAGCCCTTACACAAATCAAATGAGATTTGTGTTACGCATATGTATCTGGTGAACCTTTGCACCAATATTTATATGTTTAAATAAATGAATAAACATAACCAATTCACAAGTGAATTGTTACATGGATTCGTCAGCCTAGTGGATAATGCGTTGGCCATTTAAAACAAGAAGTGTAAACACCAATACTAGGATGTAAGCAGATCCAGCTAACGAGTACTAAACAGGACGAAACGCGCGTCCTGAATTCCATTATTAACCACAACACTTATCTTAAACAGATACACTGTTGTAAATTTGTTCCATCTCTTAGTAACTGGAACCAACATTTACCATATCTGATACTCAGGATGCATAGTGCATGTACTTAATCGAATTTATCGTTTAGAAAAAGACAAATCATATAACCTAGTCAATTCTTTATAATTATACTGTAATACCTTAATCATTTGTTAACAATCATATCATAAACAAAGTTAATTATTATGAAGAAATAATTAAAACTATTCTATATCTGGATTACTTTGACCTGCGAGCACTGAAGCTGCATATTGAGCATGAATTCGATATGGGACGGTAACATTAGCAACAAATGGTTGTTTTCGCATTGTATCTAAAAATTCAGTCAACTTTGAGAATTCTTTACGTAATTCATCATTAACACCCAGTTCATTGATTTCTTCTGGTTTTTTACCGGTTATCCGACCCATAACTACTTCGAATCGATGTAAGTGTGGGAATAAGATCAAATCAGCTAGACTCACATCAGGACCTAAAAAAAGGAAAATTAAGGAGAATAGTATTTGGGAGAAAAACTAGTTACATTGGAAGACTAATGAAAATCTCTATGACAAGGCAACAATTCTCGGAAATTGACCAGATTATACCCTACAAATAATAGTTTATACTGTGATGTAAATACTATGACGAAACACAGTCAAAATTGTAATATTCCCACCGCCTAACCAAACAGAGAGACGGTGATTACCAATGTTTGTATAGGCTACAAACATGTAACGAATAAGAGGAGAATCTGAAAACTTATTTACGAGTATAGGAACGATGGTTTTCGAAAATAACACCTGCGTATAGCGTGATATCACATTAATATTTAAACAAATATATTGACGCCAGCACTCCTAATACACTAGTTATTGGCCTTATAAACAGGTCAACGAAGTGCCATTCGATAAGTGTTAAATAAATCCGACAGAAAACACCTAAATCCGTGAAATAAAAACTATAAGATAATTTCAAAGCTTAAGATCTAAGGCAAGAAGAAGGAGAAGAGTGAATTCATCTGCACCATTGTAACCGATCCTGAAACATTTCATTCAAAACCTCCAACCATTGGTTGTGATAATCGCGTGGACCACAACCAGACAGTCTGCACCCACCAACACATCTCACTGGAACAGCAAGGGACTTCATGGAATGATACAGTGTCTTGGTTCAGGTGTGTCTAGATTTCTCCCAATCTTCTCCTACACTAGCAACCACTGCTTATTGAGTGTGATTGTGGTTGGAGATATGTAGTACATATCCCGACCGTCTCAGTAGATGAAGATTTACCATCTCTTTAGTAAACTGACGACCTTTACTTAGTATCGTGCATCTGATTTCAGCTTTGTCCACTCGATGATCCTAAAATAAGGGAGTAATGATTTGAAGGCACAAATGATCAAATAAACGTGGACATGAAAACCAACTACTTATCATTATTTCACGATAAAATCGGATTCGCTAAAAACGTAAAGCATAAGCTCAGATCAAGTTAGTATCTGTTGGATGGAACGATAAAAGTATAAACAACTGTAGGCATTTAGTGAAGTGATTTTTACACATTTAAATAGTTCAAATTATCAGATGATATCAAAAAAACACTTCACTTTTCCAGGACTCTTCGCAGGGGTATACTTCCGAACACATGCAGAGTACATCTTATACCATTTAGTTATTAAATTACATGAAGCTAATGACAATTAGTTTTCAATAATATTCTCTTTAAGATCAGTTTTATTTGAGAGTATAATATGATCGAAGATTGATGTAGATTGAGACAAAACTTCGCTTCATTGTATCAAATGGTTATTATTAAAACAAATGAAAATCATCAAAACTTCACCGAGTATCGAATACAAGACTTTTAAATCTAGAAGATGCTACTTATGTTAGACAAGTATACCATTAGATCTCAGATGGACAGATTAGATGCTTGTTGTGAGACCTGAATTTGTTAGGTTCGATTCCTATTGAATTCATGGATATGCATCGTTGAGAAGTTCCATACCAGATCACAACAACTGTCCAGTGTTTCACGGTTTCAGTGATTCTAATGAAAGTCAATTCATGAAGTAAACTATACAATTTAATAAGTCTTCAACAGCCTTCCTATAGCTTATGATATTTGATCAGAATTTTGGGTGAATATGGGACAGATTTGTTTTCTTTTTTTGATGAAGATTCTAACCTAGCAACAAAATACAACTAAAACTTTTAAATCTACAATAGAAAATAAGACCAGACTTAAAGGATCTCACATCCAATGTAACTCATTGATCAGAAGGGGTTTTGTGGAGATTTCAGTATTTTTCATAGTTGAAATCATGAGTCAATCGGAGCTGGACCACCATGGGAAACCTGGAAGGACTGGTGTGTGGGATAGTACAGAACAGGAATTACACATATTGGTCGATTCTGTGTGTTGCGGGGTTACATGAGTATGCTTTACATGTCTTGATTTCGACTTGTACTAGTAACCCTATTACTTGAAGTGCACTTGGGAAGTTAATATGTATATATAAAAAATCCAGATCGATTTTATTGATTTATGTTTTAGCTTATAAATGTTAATCAGTCAGTCAATCAGCTACAACGTAGGACCAGGGATATATATGCATCGATCCAAGTTGCCATACCTCGTTAGCACAACAAGATGAACACCGGATTCATAGAAGTAGTTAATTTAGTAGTGTTAATATATAAAAGAAAGGTTGTATATAAGGATATAGTACAAGAAGAAAGAAAGATATGAAGCATTTTTGATCTCAAGGTTTAAGGAAAGATAAAGAGCGTATACACCTACGCTATTGTGATCGATTCTTAGCCATGTCACCTAGAGTCTCCAACCATTGGTTTAGATAGTCACGCGGACCCCAACCAAGTA
>NW_017386091.1:58290-76965 GCF_000237925.1 Schistosoma mansoni | reverse complement strand
CAGGAGTCCCACGATAGGACGAAATGGCCGTCCAGTTCTTCCAGATTTCCCATGGTGGTCTAGCTTCAATTAACTCATGATTTCAACTATGAGAAAAAGTGACTTATGGAATTGTTGGAGCATTTAACAAGATACTTTCTAGGATAAATTGAATTAGATAACTGAAAAAAATTACTGGGGTCATTACTTATTATTGTAACAATAATCTGATATATATTAATCATCAAAATAAATAAATAAAACTGAATTACCAGTAAAATATGGACCTTTGATAGCGTCATTTATCTTACTGCATGCTGCTCGATACAGTGATACATCACATAGATTTATTTCGGGCACACACATAATCATGTAACTTGGTCTTGATATCTAGATAATACAAAGAATATATATAAAAAAATAATACGATAATTATTCAGTAGAACTATCGTGGATAAATTAAGGTTATGTGATGGTACGGTGGTTTGGAGAATGTTGGTCGACGGCCTATGCTCCATTAGGGGTAACAGGGGTAAGTAAGTAAGATGGTACGGTCGACGGTGGAGAGAGTCAGCTCTCCATCTTCAAAATCCTCTCACATTATCACGAAAAGTGAACGTAACTAAACTATTCATATTTGTGTCCCTCTTATTATAAGCTTTATTTTGACCTATAGTCTATTATTATACGATTTACCATTCTTGAGTTATCCCCAGTCTATTGATTACTGTTCCCCCTATTCACAGTCACATTTGGCCAAATCTTGTACAAATGTTATTTTCTATTTTATGGTACGATGTGGTCTGTCTTTTTGGTATATAAGCCCAGTATGTTTGAAATATAATGATTCATATTTCAGAGGCTGATATTGGTGTTCTAGACATAACTGGCTGGGTTAGGCAGATAGCAGGGCCGATACGCACTCTAGACTGCTCATACGGTTTTCGTGTATCACTAGTCCGATTAATAAATCGCTGCTCTCCAATTGGTGGCATCGTCACGTCATATATTAACTGAGCAGCCAGGTAGGTTACAAATTATAACAGAAATACTTTATCCACCTTCTTTTGAAAATCTAAAAATATATATGACTGCTCTGGCGCGAGACTGGTAGGTCCTGGGTTCGAATCTCGCGGGGCGAGGTCGTGGATGCGCACTGCTCAGGAGTCCCACAATAGGACGAAACGACCGTCCAGTGCTTTTAGGTTTTCCATGGTGGTCTAGCTTCAACTGAATCATGATCTTAACTATATAAAATATATGACTGAATTTGTTTATAATAATATTCTAAATGTTCCTGAATTATTTAATAGACAAGGCCCATATATGGTGATAAAATATGCAGATTTAATTAACTTTATACAAGTACTAGTCTGAGTTTCACACGATATTAAATTGTATACATATTTTATGGTTTGCATTAAATGTATCCATTATTACAATCTAACTAACCGAATGTCAACCCAACTGCATCACAAGACAAGCGCTCACATAGAATCCTGAAGGCCAAAGGAAAAGAGGAAGACCAAAGAACACATTACGCCGAGAAATGGAGACAGATATGAGAAGAATGAACAAAAGTTGGATAGGATTAAGAAAGGAAGGCTCAGGACAAGAGTGTGTTGGAGAATTAGCATTATGAATGTGAAGACAATGTCACCTCTCTTCATCAAAATCAATCCTAAACTATTCCGTTTTTGCCGATAAGTTACATATGAATATAATATTTAGAACACTTGCTATTGATATACTTGTATCCCATTTTTGCTAAATACACTAGATATTATCATTTCCTTACATCCATAAGTCAAATATATATTCTGGACATATAGTAAAGTTATTCAAAGAAATTATGTTTAGAAACCAAAAGGTAGTACTAACATTGTTTTTCTCTAAATTGTACAGGATCCGGTTGACCAGTAAATGGTCCTGAAAAAACCATTCCTATTAAAATTGATTGTAATAGTGGTCGGATGTAGTCCATAAGATACTCCTGCTTAAACTATGTCTCGTATTACTTGGCATTTGTCAGAAAAGTCCACCAGTAATATCGAAGGAACTGATACTCTCTGGCAAATTCCATCATATATCATCTAGCTTCAAAGTCAGAGTTTTATTTTATTTAAACACATAAATATTGGTACAAGGAAGCACCAGATACATATGCGCCACACAAACCTCGTTCGATATGCGTGAGGGCTGTGATACTACCCAGGTGCCCAAACCGAACAATGTAGTCTTCTTAGGGGTCGACACCCGTAACCTTCGACATAAAGGCCTGATCCACAAGGCAGTGGAGCATCGTAAGGAGATGCAGTCACATGGTAGCCGATGACCAACGATTGGTTCATACGCCATTTGTTCCCTCAGGATACTGGAGCCAACCCATGTGCACCATTGGTTTGGAATGAGGGTTTTCCAACTCCCCTAGGTGAACTTTCCGTGTCCACCAACCCGGTTAAAGCGCCGGATATTCGCTTTTCGTTTTCTCAATTTCGCAAACAACACCCCCATTGCGAGAAGGCAGTGATTAGGACTTCCCTGACAGAGGCTATATACGTGTGGCCGTGTGTGAGAGCATTCCGAGAGAGGGCGGGCCCTCCCCGCTCTCGGCCGTACCAGGGCATTCGAGGTCACAAAGTCAGAGACATTAACACTGAGCTAAACTAACCGTGATTGACCGCTCATAGGACGGAGATATACATTAACGATTACATAATAGTTTTACTGAAGTCTTGAAGATAATTTTTTTCTACCTTCAATGAACCCTTATACCTGGATCCATTACAAATGAATTTTTCATTTGTAATGGATAAACCATGATGATGAACCATGTAATGGTTTTCACCTTTAACATCAATTGATGATGTTATCAACACACAACAGAAACGACAAATACAGTAAATTAATTAATTCCGTGGATTGTTTTTTTTTGTTTTAACAACTACTTACAACATAAAAACAATCGTAGTAAATATTTGAATAAAAAAGATTGAATTCACACATTTAAAAGACATTAGTGACCTTAACTTAAAAGGTCACATTAGCACAAGTTAATAAGAGAATAATAGGTGTAAAGAAAATTCATAACATTGATTTGTAAACATGAAAGAGAAAGTTAAAAAAAAGTTCTAAACATTGGAAAATTGAATGTGTAAGGATAGCTCGTTGGCAAACTCAAGGAAGCCTCAAGAATCCTCAGAAAGAGCCGAAGACATTCTATCCAATCAATCATCGCTAAAGGAACATTCTAGGATGTCGACATGCAGCTTCTCTATTGGATGAATAAGAAAGGATCCCCTATGTGCCTATTGGCTGTCCAAAATGATGATTTTTCCAGGTTTTCCATGGTGGTCTAGCTTCAAGTGACTCACGCTTTCAACTATGAAAAATACTAAATCTCCACAAAACCCCTTCTGATAATTAATATAATCATGTGCTCACTAGTGACTTCGAGAAGTATATCTGAGAGCTCTAGTGAGAAGCAGTGATCAGTGGAGTTCAAACCACGTCTGTTGTGAGATAGGAACTCACTGAAGACAATTGGTGAATGGTTGCTCAACTTCGTGGATCGGTTGAAGTTAAACATTAAAATCGTTGGATGCCAGCTCAGTGGTCTATCGGTTAAGGGCTCCGGCTCGAGACTGGTAGGTCCTGGGTTCGAATCTCGCGAGAGCAGGTTCGTGAATGCACACTGCTGAGGAGTCCCATAATAGGACGAAACGGCCGTTCAGTGTTTCCAGGTTTTCCATGGTGGTCTAGCTTCAATTGATTCACGCTTTCAACTATGAAAAATACTAAATCTCCACAAAACCCCTTCTGATTTTTTTTCAGCCAAAAACTATAAATACATGAGATTTTTTGTACTATATTTGACACTGTGTTGGGAATAACATTCCTACTTACTAGTCTTCTGTTTTCTCTTTTGCGACGTTGCGGGGTCGATCTTTCAAGTAGTCTAGTAGTACGCGACATAGCAAGATTCTAAAGTTCTAGATATAACAGAATGTCATAAACTAGATAATTCCAATTACAAAAAGACAGATTGATTGATAGAACACAGAGGAGATAATAAAGAAATATTTGTATACATCCATCTTTGAACTGATGACACTGGCTTATTTGGAGTAAATTACGACATTGTATCGTCGTAACTATTCATGAATGAAATAATCAACCGTCATTATCATTTTATTATATTGACAATACATATTAACTAGGTCATTGATTGTATTGTGATGAAATAAGTTCTTTATTAAAACTTTTGAAAAATAGCCTTTACTATAAGCTGAAAGAAATGTTCGACTCAAAAAGATGTTTTAAAAGAATCTATCGTCAACCTTGGCTAAACAGTTTATTTACTTAAAGATGTTCGCTTTTCGTCCTCTCAATTTCATAAACAACAGTAATGCCACGAGAAGGCAGTGAGTAGGACTTCCCTGGTAGAGGCTATATACGCGTGGTCTTGTGAGAGCATTTGGAGAGGGAGAGCGAACTATCCCCACTCTCGACCGTACCAGGGCATTAGGTTGAATTTTTTTAACAATTCAATATTTAAATGATAAAATTATTCAACGCTTACACCAGTAATAAGTTCTTTAGCTTTTTCAAACTCTTCAATACCACAACGTGATAATAAAGTTTCAGAACCATACAATTTATCTATATAACGTATGATCACATCGGATTCTGGTAATTTTTCTCCATTTGGTAGTAATAATAAAGGAACTTTGCCAGTTGGATACATTTCTAAAAACCATTCAGGTTTTGAAGCCAATGAAATATCTATGAGATCATAACTGTTTAGATGGAGAAGAGAAAGACACAGAGAGAGAGAGAGAGAGGGTAACAACATCATACCCATTACAAATGAAATACTGATGAAATCAAACAATGACAAACAAGTTTGTATTATAGATTAAGATTTTATAATTTGTGATAAACGATATTTGGATATTGTTCGATTAATGGAGTCAAATGATAAGTTCAACCGATCGATAATATACAATGATACACATAACTGAATTTCGCGACGTAAGTCTCCAGGTCAACTGATATCATAGGACAAAGCAGCTGACTAGCAGAATATAAGTTTTTCTATACAACAGAATAGAATACTCACGTCCAAAACATTAGCACAAATTAAACATGACTAAACAGCATGAGTGATTTAAGAAAATCAATGTAGGTAGGTCACTTATCATTTAATGAATTGAAACCTTGTCTATCATAATATTAACTCCACTTCACTCCACTCTTTCCAAAAAATTTACATTAAAAGACAAGACAGTTAGCCCCCGAATGCCCTGGTACGGCCAAGAGTGGGGAGAGTCCGCCCTCCCTCTCCGAATGCTCTCACATGGCCACGCGTATATAGCCTCTGTCAGGGAAGTCCTCATCACTGCCTTCTCGTAACGCGGGTGTTGTTTTCGAAATTGAGAGGACGGAAAACGAATGTCCGGCGCTTTACCCGGGTAAGTGGACATGGAAAGTCCACCTAGGGGAGTTGGAAAACTCTCATTCCAAACCAATGGTGCACCTAATCTCAATATTTCCTGATGCTAAATACTACAACTACCACTTACAAACTGAAAGTTAATGTATAAAGTTGTTCACAAAATCTCACATCTCGTCATTGCTAATAGGTAATGAACTCATAATGTAAGTCAGATAGTTTATACAGTTTCGTTAGTACATTAGGAATACGCACCAAATTTCGTTGTTTATAGTAGGACCTGTTAGAAGTAACATGTATCTGCTCGCTTATAAGATACATTCTATAAGATCTACAATAACGTCCTTCACTACGCAGTTACTAGTGTAAGAACATGTTAATTTCATCCTAATGATTTTTATTTTATTTAAACACATAAATATTGGTACAAGGAAGCACCAGATACATATGCGCCACACAAACCTCGTTCGATATGCGTGAGGGCTGTGATACTACCCAGGTGCCCAAACCGAACAATGTAGTCTTCTTAGGGGTCGACACCCGTAACCTTCGACATAAAGGCCTGATCCACAAGGCAGTGGAGCATCGTAAGGAGATGCAGTCACATGGTAGCCGATGACCAACGATTGGTTCATACGCCATTTGTTCCCTCAGGATACTGGAGCCAACCCATGTGCACCATTGGTTTGGAATGAGGGTTTTCCAACTCCCCTAGGTGAACTTTCCGTGTCCACCAACCCGGTTAAAGCGCCGGATATTCGCTTTTCGTTTTCTCAATTTCGCAAACAACACCCCCATTGCGAGAAGGCAGTGAGTAGGACTTCCCTGACAGAGGCTATATACGCGTGGCCATGTGAGAGCATTTCGAGAGTGAGAGCGAACTCTCCTCACTCTCGGCCGTACCAGGGTATTTGGGGGCTCATTTTAATGAAGATTTGTTCATCAAGTCTCGTTTAATTTTTATCGTTCCATTGACAGAACACATGTTTAACCAATCAAATCCGGAATCACGCTCAAAAATTATGGATATATTTAACGAGGTAACTGATACATTTCCAGCTGCAATAAGGAACAGTTTTATAACTGAGGAAGAGGTTAACAAATTCTTTATTAAGGTTGACACTCTGGGCAATGTGTTCAAAAGTTCTTTTATCACATTCTATTCACTCTAATTATTCAGTTACATTGAATGAATCAATTTTTAATGATGTCATATCAGATGTTCCTTTTTTTCTTAATCTTTTAGTTTCTAGTGGAAACCTTGGTCACTATGAAGAACAAGTTCTCGATGGATTCATATCCAATTATAGTTCTGATAATCCTATATCAAATGTGACGTATCCTCATAATCTATTCATTACTAGTCAGGATAAGTGTAGTGAACAAGAACACGAGTTGGGACAATCGAATGTATTTAAGCACAAAATTACAGACTATCTCACTAAAATCTGACAACCATATAGTAAATAGTTAACATGCAAACTATCAATCAATTGTCTCAATCGTAACTGTTCTTTCTGCAAATATCAGTCCATCGTCTCTGATTTCATTTTCCATGCATTTTCATACCTATTGCGTTCCGTTCCCGTTCTTTCTTTATCGATTCTCTACTGCAATACATCCTATGCCTGACTATCGTTGTATACTACTTATGTGGATATAAGTAACCCACACCACATAAGGAATATGTTTTAAATGAGTCACATCCTGATCACCTTCCCGGATATTTTTGTAGCGAAGTTTTTAGTCTAAAAACATATCCGTGGGAATGCTGAACAAAAGTGAAAAAACTGAACAACGTCGACGAACACCCTTTGACACAGTTATTCTACCAAATTAATACAAGCTATGACCCCACCACCAGCAATTAATTTTAGGAAATCACCAATTGTATGATATTTGTTGAATGGTGTTGTCACGGGACCGTTTTAGATCGAAGGCATTAGGTGCCAATTTTATACTAAGCAATATGAATATTTTTAGTACAAGGAAGTATTGAGTATGTATAAATATTCATAACACACTTTTCATTGCTATAAAGTCCCCGACTGATCGAAACTCACTTGAACATGAAACTGTGAAACGCTTATGTATTGATAAGAATATCGTCAAAAGAAGTCTAGAATGTGAAACTAAACTCGAGGAATAAAAGAAGTTTTGAGAGACGTCCGTTACAATGAATAATCCAAAAGACAATGACATAATATCCGAAGTATTTTTATGAAACTCTCGTCTAGAATAGCGTTTCTGAGGAGAAATGTTTGTGATACTAGAAAACATTAGTCACACATATTGATCGACTCTGTATGTTGCTGGTTTACATGATTATGCTTTACATGTCTTGATTTCGACTTGTACTAGTAACCCTATTACTTGAAGTGCACTTGGGAAGTTAATATGTATATATAAAAAATCCAGATCGATTTTATTGATTTATGTTTTAGCTTATAAATGTTAATCAGTCAGTCAATCAGCTACAACGTAGGACCAGGGATATATATGCATCGATCCAAGTTGCCATACCTCGTTAGCACAACAAGATGAACACCGGATTCATAGAAGTAGTTAATTTAGTAGTGTTAATATATAAAAGAAAGGTTGTATATAAGGATATAGTACAAGAAGAAAGAAAGATATGAAGCAATTTTGATCTCAAGGTTTAAGGAAAGATAAAGAGTGTATACACCTACGCTATTGTGATCGATTCTTAGCCATGTCACCTAGAGTCTCCAACCATTGGTTTAGATAGTCACGCGGACCCCAACCAAGTAGTCTGCATCTGCCAACATGGCTCAGACTAGAAGTTAGTGACTTCAAGCACTGATGCCACATTTTGGGTTGGCCGCCCCTAACTCTCTTCCACTCATCCCCAATACTAGTCAGTATAGCACGTCGTGGTAATCGGTATGCCTGAACACCGGTTACCACGACGTGCTATGCTAACTAGTATTCAGGATGGTTAGAAGAGAGTTAGGGGCAGCCAAACCCAAAATTTTAATAGTACAAGGAAGCACTACTAAATTAGATTCATATGAAATGTCTTACAATAGTTAGAAACTAATTCAAAAGCTTCACTAATATAGTATAGAGAATAAAGAATATCCAGATCTGTATATTGTCCTTATATCAAGGTGTTGTACACTTTTTCTGGACATTTCAATTAACTGATTACTATAGTTGTATATATATGTGAATTAATTAACATGTTAATATATAGAATCTGTAAACTGTGTGAAAACTGAAACATGTTTGATAAATCATTTCTAACTAAACTGTTTATCATAAATTAAGGCTAATGGTAACAGTATAATTACATATTGTAAACTATATGAACATAATTACATTCAATGACATAATTAATTACTCTACGAAATAAACATATAGACAAATTGTAAGGTTAGTTTTTTATTCTAGATCATGTCATACTGATTACTCCATTCGTTTGGAATCAGGGTTTTACAACTCCCTTAGATAAACCTTTCATACCCATCAAGCCGATTAAAGCACCGGATATTTGCTTTCTGTCCTCTCAATTTCGTAAACAACATCCCCGCCGCCAAAAGGCAATGAGTAGGACTTCACTGGCAGTGACTGTATACGCCTGGATATAATAGAGCATTTCAAGAGAGACGGAGGACTCTCCCTACTCTCGAACATAGGCAGGGCATTCGGGAATCTGTAAACTGTGTGAAAACTAAAACAATTTTTGATAAATCATTTCTAACTAAACTGTTTATCATAAATTAAGGCTAATGGTAACAGTATAATTACATATTGTAAACTCTATATGAACATAATTACACTCAATGACATAATTAATTACTCTATGAAATAAACATATAGACAAATTGTAAGGTTAGTTTTTTATTCTAGATCATGTCATACTGATTACTCCTAACAAAAATTTACATGAATGCTACAGATTATCATAAAAGTTTTTTTTCAAAATAACAAGAATATGTAACTGTATTGAATTGTGATCTCGGATGGGCCCGAACTTTACCTCCAAATGCCGTGGTATGACCGAGAGTAGATCAGTCAGTCACAACGTAGAACGTCGTACGTACGTACGTACATCAGTTTAAGTTGCCATACCACATTACCACAGAGATGCAGTTGTCGATTCAAATCCCATAGTGGTAGAGGTAGTAAGGGTATAAACAGTAATCCGAAAGATTAGGGTTTGAAGATGTTATTCAAGGAGTATAATCCAATGAAATAAATTTGGAAAGAGAAAATGATAGAGACATGAGGAATTCAGAAGATGGAATTTGGCAGAACATAAAGAGTGGATGCACCTTCGCCATTGTAAACCATTTTGAGCCATGTCATTCAAGGTCTCTAACCATCCATTGCTATCATCTCGCGGATCCCAATCAGGTAGTCTACACCTACCAACATGGTTCAGTCCACTTGTCAGTGACTTCATGGATTTGTTCCATGTTTTGGTCTGGCCGCCCCTAACTTTCTTCCAACCTACTCCTACACCATAAAACATCGCTCGTCTGGGCAGTCGGTGGTTAGGCATACGTAACACGTGTCCCAGCCATCTCAAATGATGAAGTTTCACTACTTCATCAATCGGTTTGCCATCCTTTCCTAGTACCCGTTTCCTAACAATTGCATTATTTACTCGGTGCTCTCAGGATATACGAGCAATGCTCCGAGAGTGGGTAGAGTCAGCTCTCCTTCTCCAAATGCTCTCACATGGCCACGCGTATACAGCCACTGTCAAGGAAGTCCTACTCACTGCCTTCTCGCAACGGGGATGTTGTTTACGAAATCGAGACGACGACAAGAAAATGTCCGGCGCTTTAACCCGATCGGTGGGTATGGAAGATCCATCTATGGGAAATGAAAACACTCATTTCAAACTAATGGTCACATGGGTTCCATGATCCCTTACGAAACGAACAGAGTATGAATCTATTGTTGGTCACCGGCGACCATAGAAATACATCTCATAACGTTGCTCTACTACTTTGTGAATCAGACCTCTAGGTTAAAGGCTCGCAGAGTGGCCTCCTAAGAAAACCACCTGCCCCAGTTTGGGTGCCCAGGCAGTAACTCAGCCCTCATACAAATCGAATGACGAAGTGTGGCGCATATATATTTGGTGTCTCCTTGTACTATTTGACGGTTAATGATGTAATCTTGGAAGTAGAAATTCTACAAGCAAAGCATATAGACAATAAGTTGGAAGTTGAACACCTAAAAAGACTTCAGTATTAATAAGTAACTTGATATCAAATTATAAAATGATCATTTTATTAAGCACTAATGTGAAAAGAATTACTTTGACTGAAGATTGTAAACTCTATATGATTTACTATAGCACAGATAATGCTTTAGACGATATTGTCTGAAATAAATAAACTTACCGCCATCGCTTAGTTATTGGTTGATAGGTCTATGTCTTACATATATAGATTCAACTTTGTAAACCTGACATGTAATTAATTCACTATTTTCTAAACGAAAACGTTTCATCATAAATTATGTACGGGTTTTAAAGTGTAGCCCGCATCGTTAATTTATCTTTATAATAAAATAAACGTGACTTGAATTCTAGTGAATTTATTTATCTAATTATCATATCTACTTTAAATGTTTACACACCATGTTATAGTTAGCATGAGGGATTATGGTGAAGCAAACTGATTCGGCCATTATTAGTCAACCAGAGCAGACTCACGAGTTTTCTTGTGTAAAATTATGAATATACCAACATTTTTTTCTTACTGTGACTCACTTTCATTTAACTTGATTCATTTAAAATATAGTTATGTACCTGTCCAAGACGTGTTCTGATTTGAGGGACTAGTTAAGTGAAGCAAAGTGCCAGAAGAAGGTATCTGGGTCGGATAACTAAGGGCTTAACAGTTGTGACTGTTAAATTTAGAGAATCTAATGGTGTTGAGTAAAATATAAAAAAAACCTTAGAGGACATTTTGTGTTACTAGTCTTGTGGTGTGGGTTACTGATATCCACATAAGTAGTATATGGTAACGGTCGGGCATTGAATGTATTTCAGTAGAAGATCGATAAGGAGAGAACGGGAACGGCACGCAATTGATACGAAAATGCATGAACAATTATAATCGGAGACTATGGACGGATATTTGCAGAAGAAACAGTCAAATTGAGATAGTTGATTGTTATTTTGCAAATTAACCGTTCACTATATGGTCCTCATATTTTAATCAGATATCCTGTAATGTTGTGCTAAAGTACATTCGATTGTTCCCACTTATGTTTTGTTCACTACAGTCTGACTACATGATAATAGTGATTGTTTTTCGTATTTATCTTTAGTTAAACAATTGTTATGAATATTTATTTAAAATAAGTTACCAAAGAAAATATTTTTGATGAGCAATTACTAGTACTAACCGAGCTGTAATGCATGATAACTGTACAACTATCGGTTATTACATGCTTTTAATTGTACACAATTCAGTGACTAAATGTATCCTTATTTTCAGAAGGGGCTTTGTGGAGATTTCAGTATTTTCATAGTTGAAAGCATGAGTCTATTGAAGCTAGACCACCAAGGAAAACCGTCCAGTGCTTCCAGGTTTTCCTTGGTGGTCTAGCTTCAATTGACTCATGCTTTCAACTACGAAAGTATCCTTATTTGTTAGAGCCTTGCTGGAACTATAGTTTTTGAGTGATCATGGTTAGTTATTAATTATTCGAACTAAACTGACGTAGCAGTACAAAACATTTGTCGTTAAAACAGTACCAAATATAATAAATATATTTTTGCGATATTCCAATGAATAAAAAAACTGTATTTCTGACGTTTCTTGAACTAACCCAACTCACTTTTTCAGAGTAAATAAATAACCAAAATAGTTTAAATAGTACACAATTGTAGACAAATTTATTTGATCATTCGTGCCTTCAAATCATTACTCCCTTATTTTGGGATCATCGAGTGGACAAAGCTGAAATCAGATGCACGTTTCTAAGTAAAGATGGTTGATCTACCAAAGAGATAATTCTTCATCTACTGAGACGGTTGGAATATGTATTACGTATTTACAACCGCCACCACCACACTCAACGAGCAGTGGTTGCTGGTTTAGGAGAAGATTGAGAGAAATCTAGACGCGCCCAAATCAAGACACTGTATCACTCCACGAAGTCGCTTACTGTTCCACTGAGATGTGTTAGTGGGTGCAGACTGCCTGGTTGTGGTCCACGCGATTATCACAACCAATGGTTGGAGATTTTGAATGAAATGATTCAGGATCGGTTATAATGGTGCAGATGAATTCACTCTTCTTCTTGCCTTAGATCTTGAGCTTTGAAATTATCTTATAGTCATTAGTCTACGAATACGCTCTCTCTTCTCGAATAATATTGTCTATGTCCAATGTTTTGTACTACCACTGATACTGTTTCTACCTCTACTACTCTGGTATTTGTCTTGGTAAATTTATCTGCCTGTGTTGGTGTGATGTGATAACTTGGATGGACGCATGTATGTGCTAGGTTCTACGTTGATTATTACTAATAGTTGGTTACCTTGATATGGTAGGCAAAGGAGAACGTTAGACTAAAATAACCATTAGTATCTTGATTTAAAGAAAGCCTGACAGCTTTCGAGTCACTTCAACCAAGTCAATGTATTAGCTACACAGACAAACCTCCAACTGCGTGATGTTAACGGTGCGATAGAAAACAATGTTGTTTACTGTGAGGTGAATTTTAAAAGTGTCAAATAGATTTTAACATAGTCAAATAGAAGCAAATGCCTTATACGGATATTAAACTTACTCAACCTTGTAGTAACTCAGTATTAGTTTAACGCGGTCAACGTAAGGGCAAAATCTGAATCCAATGAGAGTTAAGCGATTAGGATCAATTAGCGGCTTAGGGTCATCTGTTAAGAAGAGAATATAAATTCAATTTAATTTAAAAAGCGGTGAATCAATGATTTTGCATTTTTAAATGCGTCAAAATTAACAGATACTGTTACAGCTCTCTTAATGATTCATATAGATAATAAATAGTAAACATTTTGAATGATATCACACACGTATGGAGATAAATACGTCCCCCCAATAAGCTCAAAGTGAATAAATAAGTTCTGTTAAGCGAAAATTTAATATAATTTTAGTTTTTATAACTTCTTATGTAGAAATCTCGAAATAATGTCTTACGCTTATTTAGAGTAACAGGACGTTAAGAAGTGATTTTTGTCAGTATCTACTTTAGAAATACAAAGTGGAATAGTGTGTTTTAGGCATCTCATTTATCTGTGCATCCGCATCACTTCTGATGTGTGGTTAACAACTGAAAATTCATCACCTAAACGGAGGTCGTTTTCATAAAAAATGACCCGATATGTCCTGTGTTCAAATCTCGCGAGGCGGGATCGTGGATGAGCACTGCTGACAAGTCCCACAATAGAAACAAACGGCCGTCCAGTGCTTTTAGGTTTTCCATGGTGGTCTAGCTTCAATTGACTCATAATCTCAACTATTAAAATAACCATAATATCCACAAAATCCCCTTCTTATATGTGTTTGTTTGTCATCCATACGAAAGTTTGGAAATAACGAAATAATAGGCACATGATAATTTGGAAATCAATTCCTACTAGTTATCAGAAAGTTAAATCATTGTAAGGGCATATAAAAGCGACATACTTCGTTTAAGGTGCATTATTGTAAATAATCTTCAAACACTAGTTGAGATGTTTGGTCGACAACTAGAGCTGTACTGACAAAAGTATAGTCTGCAAATAAAGATACAGAACAGTTGGATACAGCGAAGAAAACGGATATAAAAAACTATTTATTTGTTTAAACACATAAATATTGGTACAAGAAAGCACCAGATAAATATGCGCCTCACAAATCTCATTCGATTTGTGTGAGTGCTGTGATACTGACCAGGTGCCCAGACTGAAGCAGGTGGTTTTCTTAGGGGACCACACCCGGAGCCTTTGACCTAAAGGCCTGATCCACAAGGCAGTAGAGCATCGTAAGGAAATGCAGTCCCATGGTAGCCGGTGACCAACAGTTGGTTCATACGCCATTCGATCCTTCAGGATACTGGAGCCCATGTGCACCATTGGTTTGGAATCAGGGTTTTCCAACTCCCCTAGGTGGATCCTCCACATCCACCAACCCGGTTAAAGCACCGGACATTCGCTTTTCGTTCTCTCAATTTTGTGAACAACACCCCCGCCACGAGAAGGCAGTGAGTAGGACTTCCCTGGCAGAGGCTATATATTCGCGTGGCCATATGAGAGCATTTCGAGAGGGAGAGCAGACTCTCCCCACTCTCAGCCGTACCAGGGCAAAAAACTAACATTATAGAATTAGAAACTCAACTATTTAAATTACAATGAACGAGCTTATTTAAATGTATTTACAAGCTTTCCACTGAAAATATGTTTGTAAACTAAACTTAAATGAGAAGCATATGAACCACAGGGAAGTGATTTAAGGCTACTTAATTCAAATACAGAGTCACCAGTCAAATGATATAGGTCTAAGATATACTCCCCAAATTTATATGCACAGCACAAACAGTAAGTATGTTAGGTGACAATGCTACTGTGGTACATGCGGCAGTCACATTTATTCATTTCGACATATCCCTATAAAATTTCGTAAATTACTATTTCTTCTAGCATGGATATTTTAAAACCAACACAACTATTAGGTGCTCAGTCTACTGAGATTCGGATTATTTAGGATAGACCTTCCCTCTTCAAAACTTTCCTATATATTTCCATGCAGTACTGTATGGAAGTAAACGTCTGTCACCTCCATTACTTATTTTAGATTCTGTTGCTATTTCCAGAATTGATTACCTTTACCCGAATAGACAAAAAATAGAAACAAAGGTAAGCCGGAAGGAAATGAAGAGGAACAAAGTGTGAATAAAGGGTAACTGTTTACCTGCCCCGTCGACATAGACCACTTGGAGAAAATGTCTATGCATATCGGCACAGAGGATATTATTCGGAATATGGATTCACAGGATAAAGAGATTGAGATAATTCAGAAACGAGAGAAACAGAGTAAACGCATGCGAGATATCGCAATCCGTTTTAAACCATGTTACTTAGTGACTCCAATTACTGGTTACGATAATCGGGCGGATATCAACCAAATAGTCTGCATCTGTTGAAGTATAGTGATTATAGGCAATTAATCAACAGTTATGCAACCCTGATGTTATGTACACATAGTTGTGTTTGGGTAACTACTTGAAACAGTATGTTGGCTCTAACTTAAACTGGAGATGGACTCTAACAACCCTAAGACAAAAGGATTTGTAAGGGATTTAAAACAATTATGCAAATTTGTACTTCCAATAAACCCATGTCTATGACCACTTGATCGCATCCACCTTTTTTGACTGGCGGTGGGAGTTCACATTTCTTAATATCATGACATTGAGAAACAAATAAATGCATATATGTGTCGCTGAAGTACAGTATCTAACATTCGACGTTAATATAATTCCTTACCAAGATTTCATTAGATTTATTAACCAAATCAACTGATAACAATGAAGAAATGAAGGAAAAGTGAGGCTAAAGCAAGTATCCAGTGACAACCAGAAGAAGATAGAAGTTGTCTTCGAACCCAATAAACCGACTTGATTTAACTTACCTCTTGGTCGCGACGACCTTGAACCAATATCTGGGAATGAACTTTCTGATAAGATATGTATAACAAAAACAAATATTTTACATGTTGACTCAAAGACAGGAAACCACTTACCTTTTTCTATACTTAGTAGTTAGTCTTTATCTTTTTTTATTTCTGGCCAGTGAATCCCAAATCTAGTTACCACCTCGTTTCGTATTCGGTCCTGGGAATCGATTATGCAATGTTATTTGTCAAACAATTCTTCTCAAAACTTCAGTAAGACATATTATCTTATATCCTGAGTGATTTTATCTTGAAAATGTTTTGATGAACCACTTATTTTTCAGTTTCATGGAAAAATGAACCTATTTAGTGATATTCACATTTTCATTGTCACTAAGGTAGCTATGACTATTACAGTTTGTCTGACCAGTCTCTAACGCATTACATACAGAAATATTAGCTTACGCGCATGCACTATTTGTTGAATCTGCTACCTCAACCACATTAGTGTCATCAGTGAGAATTCTTCTAGAGTCATTGAAGTATCTCTAAAACCGATCACAATTATTACATTATTCATAACATGATACCAATACTTAAGATTACCAATGAACGTTGATTACTTCATTGTCATTCACCAAAGTAAAAAACTCGTGACAAAAGGAGTTCATTGATTGTAAATGTGTCATACATGACGCCGCCCCGTCTTACTTTCCCCTTGTCATTCTATAATATAGTACTAATTCACATACACGACTCGTTCTAGATTTTGAACATACCTAAATAAACTCAAACAACATGAGAAACTAAGTCAATTTTGCCCTCATGATGACTCTTGTATCCATAGAAAACTATTATTCTCAGCACCCATCCACATCTCATTTCTATTACCTTGTATTTCCACGCTTACACCCCTTGTGTGCTTGTGTGTATTTGTCTGTCACTTAGAATCTTATCCAATGCTTTTTTCTTTGCCACACTATCCATTATCTAGTTCGAGATTGTGTGGATAGTTAACATAGACTTTTCTAGTTTCTGTCAGCATTTTCCATAAGGGACTTTACAGTGACTGACTGGATATGCCGAATGTTTGTTCTTCGAGAGTTTCTAAAGTAGACCACGGGTTTCCATGTCTGGCTATAATGTGAAAAACTAACCAATATTCAACATCTAAATTGATTGGGAGGACGGCTCCCAGTGAAATCAAGGAGGCTCTGTGAAGCTCGTAAAGGGCTGAAGACATTCTATCAAATCATCTTTTGGAAGAACATCCCAGAGTATGAGTTCAAAGTTTTTCTGAAAAAATACCTGTAGCTCTTCTAGAGTCACTGCTGGTCCCAAACCCGGGAAATGGAGACGGGTTGAGCGTGGGATCGGGAACCCAATCTCGTAGAAAACAATCTTGCCAAAATCAACTCTAAGAGTGAGCAAATTAAGTCACGAAACAGATGCCATTCTAACAGCCGGAGCAACAAGTTATATATGTACATGGAACGTGCGGACAATATGGAAGACCGGAAGGACCAGTCAAATAGCAAGAGGAATGAGGCGATACAACTTGAAAGTGCTAGGAATCAGCGAATCCCATACGACCCAATCTGAATAGCGAGGATGGGTGGATAGCAAGGAGGGATGCTGCTGTACTCCGATCACGAAGAAGCAAATGATTCGCACATTCAAGGAGTTGCTCCGATGCTGTCCAAAGAATCGCGGAAAGCAATTATGGAATGGAAATCTCACGAATCCACCATCATCAAAGCATCATCGAAAAGAAAGAAGGATGGAATCACCATGAATGTTATCCGATGTTGTTGTACACCCACCAATGATAAGAACGACGAAGACGATAAAGATCGGTTTCATGAGAGGCTGCAATCGATCATAGCGAAGTGCTCACGAAACGACCTCACCATCTTCATTGAAGATCTAGACATCAAAGTCGAAATGGACAACATCGGTTATGAAGATATGAAGGGACGACATAGACTGAGTGATAGAAATCAACGAGAACAGTGAGAGATTTGCAAATTTATGCGCGTTCAACAACATGTTTATCGGGGGCACAATATTCCTACACAAACACATACACAAAGCTACATGGATCTCACTGGAACACAACACGGAGAACCAGAAAAATCATATTTACATCTGTAAAATATTCATAAGGTCAATGGAACGAAGGCATGAGAACGAGGAGAGAAGCTGACATAAATTCAGATCACCACCAACTGGTGATGTTGAAGATGAAACTGTAGCTAAACAAACACTGGATAACTAGACAAACAGCATTACAAAGGTTATTATTACCATTATTATTCACAAGCATCTTATGGTTAAATAAGTGTTGTAAAGAAACCATTTTGGGTTTCTTCAGAAATGCAAGAATACACAAGTTTCAATAACGTTAGCATAACTTTTACCAACTTTGAACGAAAAAAAGAAGGGAAAAATAAAAAATGATGATGTTAATGGAATAATAATAAATCAGGTTCTGTGTAATTGAGGGGAATATTGAGTTGATTTTGAAGAAGGAAAGGGAAAAAATAAGGGAATAGAAATGAATGAAACGCGAAAAACGTAGATAGTTTAATAAGCATGTTTGTCAACACGGAACAA